>NC_079212.1:23042577-23196772 GCF_029633865.1 Lampris incognitus | reverse complement strand
AAGATGATGACATCGTGATATTTCATGTATTGATCTCTATTACCCCCCCCCCCACACACACACACACACACACATCGACCCTATCTTGTTGGGACAGCGCACACATTCCCTTATATATGAAGTGGTCCTAAATTTCACAACACACACCAACACTCCGACCTCCTCCCTGTCCCGCCTACATGGCGACATCGCCCCTCCTTGTCAGCCGGGCCTCCATCCTCGCTGTCAGCTCAGTTCCTCATTCCTCCTACGACTCCCTCGCTCCACTTCTTTCTCTCTTCCTGCCTTTGTTCAGTCTGTTCTTTGATAAGACTTGAGAAGGCAGCGAGAACGAGAGTCGGAGGGAGGGAGAGAGAGATAGGGTCGGCCGAATCTAAAATATATTCAGTTTGAATCCAAGTGATCATCCCCAATGAGCTCATGCAGCAAATTAAAAAAATGTCACTCTCTGTCGAACTTACCCCCCCCCCCACACACACACACACACACGAAGATCTACAATTTGGCAAAAGTCACCCATAACGGGCCCTACCGAAAGGGTCACAGTCTACATGACATGATCCATGTCAGCATCTGAATACTGTACAACGGACAACCGGAGTTGCTGCTAATGACCTAAGAGTAGACCCTAATAACCCCCCCCCCAATACACACACACACACACACACACACACACACACACACACACACACACACACACACACACACACACACACACACACACACACACACTGGAAGGTCAAAGAATATTTGAAATTTCAAATATTCTCCTGTGACAAAATGACATCACAAATGATTGTGGACTCGGACTGTGTTTGCAAGAGCTGAGTAATAGTGCGCCTGTGCAAGGATGAGCACACACAAAAAGTGCCTCGTCGGCTCTTCCCCAGGCATCAACTCAGCGAAACAAGGCGAGATATTTCCCATTCACCCCCCCTCCCCCAAAAAAATCAATCAGCACGGCGGATGACAGCCGCTAGCCACCGCCGAGCACCGGCTCGGCCCACAACAGCGCGGCGAACCCCGCGCCATAACGCCCGTTATGCGCGCGGATCAGGCTGCCCCGCTTGCTTTGCGCGAGACAGCGAACGAGTGCGAGCGAATGAAAGAGAGAGAGGGACAAGAGAGGCATATGAGAGAGAAAGATGCCGCGGGGGGGGGGGTGAAATACCTGAAACAACCGCATTAATTTGTCTTGGCGATCAAAACTTCAGCGGCGGTAATTAGACATGATGCCACGCTGTAATACGGATTTGCCTTGAAGATGTTTTTCATAACTCCCCCCACTTTACACTTTTTTCTCTTCTCTTTTTTTTAACGAAAACGAAAGAACTGGATGAGGGGAAACCCAGACAGCGTGTAAGGGGTTTCGGAGAGACAACAATGTCCATTCTGGCACGGACAGGGCGCAAGGGAAGCGGACAAAGCTATCAATGCAGAAAACACTAGTTATTGGTCCATACCTGTTGGTGAGGTGTGGTCCGGTTATGTTAGCCCCGCAGGTAGACTTCTCTCCTCATAGCCGCTCCGCTATCTGACATGGAGGAGAGGCTCGCATCCCCTCTCCAACACCATCAAACGGCTCCTTCTCCAACAGTGGCCGCTCAGGGTTGGACTGACTAAACCGTAAAGTTACACCCTACCATCCATAGAGCTGGAGACCGGGGACATACGAGGCCTTCGTTAGTCGAAACAGTCCGCTGTCACATAAATGCTCCCCTGAAAGTTGCGCTCCTCCACACCTCTCTGGCGCAATGGATGAGACGGGATAACTTCAAGTTATTGAGGCATGCTCACTGGGCGAAAGTATCCCAATTGAAACCTCCCGGTCACGTCCTTGTTTTTGGATCGAGAGTCTTGCTTTATCCTCCTTTGGGGAAAATAAAAATAAAAAACAGGCTGGGGAGGAAGTCCTGTGGCGGGACAGAGGTGGAATGCGGTCGGGGAGGCAGCCAGGGTCTGACCGCGCGTAGACGGTGGTTACCTTCCTGTCTGCCGTCTGAAAGATGGAGAACGGCTGATTTTCTGCTCGGCAGTAGAGCAGTGCCCCCTAGCGGCTATATATAGAAAGAACTGGCTAGGGACGTAGGCAAACGATACGGATACATGAAACGATATTATATTGTTTGTTGTCGAATCAGACTGACTGAACAAAAGACGGGCCAAAATCCAGTCAAAACAAAACACCCCCCCCCATACACACACACGCACACATAGGTGCGCGTACAGTACACACATGCTAGATAGATAGATAAAAAGATAGATAGACAGACAGACAGACAGACAGACAGATAGATAGATAGATAGATAGATAGATAATTAAATATTTTAATTAAGTTAATTGCATGTGAAGGGGGGTGTAGGTAGGTAGCCTCCCCTTCACCACGTGATAAACTGTGATTCATCATAATGGCTCATAGTTTGGAAACACATCTGAATTTCAGCCGTTTCTTTATCATATTTGAAAATTATGGCCTAACTGCTTTGAGAGAGTCAGATTTGGAAACGTGATAAAGTGTGGTCACTGATGACGGGAAACTGGCTGTTGTTTAATACGTTGTGATTTTAAGTCGGTTAAATCAAGTCAGTAGATAATGTGCTTCTCTGTGCTACTGGCTTTTGGCATTATGGGCTGTTCCGATGGTGTCTGGACACTGCTTGGCATCCTGTGCATCATATTCTTCATTAAAAAAAGTCCACTGTAATTGTGTTATCCTCTTCCAGTGTTGTATTGTGTAAATTGCGTAAGCACAACATCCATTGCACGTTATTCCGTCTTGGGAAAGAGATCCCTCCTCTGTTGCTCTCCCTGGGGTTTCTTCCTATTTTTTCTCCCTGTTAAAGGTTTTTTTTAGGGAGTTGAGATGAGAGGGTCTAAGGACAGGATGTTGTGTTGCTGTTAAGCCCACTGAGGCAAATTTGTAATTTGTGATACTGGACTGTACAAATAAAATTGAATTGAATTGAATTGAACTGAATTATGGTAGGGCTTCAGTGTTAAATGGAATATTCATTAATTTGTATAAATTTTATTTTAACGTGCTTCGATGTTCAAATTACAGTACATATATAGTACACACACCCAGGTGTCAGCCCATAAACTGAGGATATTAACACCGCCATTTGACCCTCTGGAGGATAGATACTGGACATGGGAACTGTGTGAAATATCTGTGCCTCTCTTCAGCAAGGACAAAAGTTTGAAATATTGACTCCCCCCCCCCCCCCCCTCTCTCTCTCTCTCTCTCTCTCTCTCTGTCTCTATCTCTCTCTCTGTCTCTATCTCTCTCTCTCTCCCTCTCTCTCCTTGGCTCTGTGAAGTTCAAATTAAATTGAACTCGCTTTAGCTGAGCTCTGGGCATTTCCCAATGGACTACAACAGAAGCAGAGGGTGATAGACACAACCCCCACCAACACTGACCTGTGTGTGTGAGTGTGTGTGTGTCTGTGTGCGAGAGTTTGACGTTGTGTAAATACACTATGTATGGCAAAGTTCATTGCACTTATGTGTACATCTATGTATGTGTGCCTGTGAGGTTGCATGTGTGTACGTGCGAGGTTGCGTGTGTATGTGTGTACACGCATGTGTGCATATGTGCCTGTGTGTGTGTGTGTGCGTGCATGTGTGTGTCTCTGACTGCCACAGCTGAACAGAGCTGCTCTGAGAAGTTTTGCCACAACAAATGACTGTCCAAACTCCAGTTATGGGCAGGACAATTCATTTGACAAAGCCGCGCCATGGGGATTCAAAGCGGAGAGGCGTGCAATGGAGGCGATTTCTCCTCCGGTAGCAGGAGATACTGAAGAGGGGGCGCGGGGAGAAGGAGAGAGAAAGCGAGACGTGTGGTCATAGGAGTCAAGTAGTTGAAGACTATGTAATAAGTCAGGGAGCTTGGTTGTAAAACACTAGGACACAGTGCTCAAAGGGGTATAGACACACACACACACACACACACACACACACACACACACACACACACACACACACACACACACACACACACACACACACACACACACACACACACAATGGCCTGTTTCTAGAAGTCTAATGCCTCTTACGGGCCACATTCTCCTATACAGCAAAGTTAAGGTAAAGTTCTGGTGAATGTGTGATAGATGGTGTGTACTTGTGTGCATGTATATGTGTGCGCATGTGTGTGCGTGAGATGTAATCGAGGTGATGATGTATGGCTGCACACACAGATGACAGGGTAATTGATCTATGGAGGGTGTGTGTAAAGAAAGACAAAAAAGAAAGAGGAAGAGAAAGAGTGAGAGAGAGGGAGAGAGGCCTTGTGCCAGTCATATATCATTTAAGCTAGTGAGCTAATCTGTTACCCTGACAAAGAGCTCAGATTAGCGATCTTTCTTCTCCTCACTCCTGCCCCTCTCCACTTTGTCTTACTCTTTCCTCTCCAAATCTCCCCACTCCTCCTCTTGCCTGAGTCGTCTGTGCTCCCCTCCTCTTTTCTCCTGTTCTTTTCTCTAAACTCAACACCTCTCCACTCCTCTCCATCATCATTCCTCTCTCGCTCCCATCTCCTCTCCTCTTTTGTCCTCCCCTCGCCTCTTACCGCCCCTCCCCTCCTTTCCCCTCTCCGCCTCTCATTCAATCCAAATCTCTTTTCTCCCCTCTCTTTGTTCGACCCTGTCATCCCTCTATGTCTCCGTATCTTGCTGTGTGATCCCTCCATTTCATTTTCTTAATATAGTACATGCCCCCCCGCTCTCTCTCTCTCTCTCTCTCCCTCTCTCTCTCTCTCTCTCTCTCTCTCGCTCTCTCTTTCAAGTAACAAGGTGGAATCATGGCTAGTCTAACCTTTCGTCTTCTGAGTCATTTTCTGGCTGCAAACTGTAGCTCAGCACGTGGACTGCAAGATAACATGCAATCAGACAAATATATGCACACACTCACACGGGATCCTGGGGTTATTTTGGAAGGACTCAAACAAATCAGATTAATTTCTCAGGGATCTGCAGCATTTGCACACGCACATACGCACCCACACACACACACATACATATCTACATGCATAATGATGCACAGTCAAGTTGGTGGCTTACCAACGGCACGGAGAAGGAAGGGGGGTGGGAAGTGGCAGTCAGTGTCCCTTGTGCCTTTCTGTCACACAGAGGATATTCAATTCCCAGAGAGAGACAGAGAGAGAGAAGGTTTTACAGACCATGTGACAGCTATGTTTTATTTGCATGTGTGAGTGTGTGTTGGTGGCCAACAAGCATAAAAACCCCATCTGCAGGTACACACATATGCACACACAACGCGCACACAGCCAAAGTGACTTATTTACAGATACAGTGATCCATAATACTGTAATCAGATTGCCAATGGGGGGGGGGGGCATTTCTTTCCATCGCTAGTGCAAATGGGTAAAACAACTCAACAAAGCAGCAGAAATGGAGAAAAATGCTGCGAGCACGAGATAATTACTGATATTTGTTACAGACATGAAAATTAGCCACACCTTCCTCCTGTAGCACCGTTGATTAGGGAAGGCAGGTGGAAACGTACAACATGTTCTGAGTGGTGTTGGAAAATACATTAAGAGTGTAATGAAACGTGAACTTTTATTTCAAATAAAACCTATAAAAAATCAAGGTTTTCACATCGTATTATGTGCAAAATTTGCATGTGCGTGTGCGTGTGCATGTGCGTGTGTTAACTTTTTTTCCAGCCTTGTAACACAATTCTTAATATGACTACCAAGTGACACAGTGCACTGAGCAGCAAGCTCAATATGAGAAACAACTTCAATTTTCCGTTGAACACACACGCACGCACACGCACACGCATGTACGCACGCATGCACGCACGCACGCACACACACACACACACACACACACACACACACACACACACACACACACGTTGTTCTGCGTGCAGCATTGGCAGGTTGTAATATCAACATTAGCATATGAAAGGCAGAAGCTGGATGGTGTAGCTGTCACGGTTGTTGTTTCTTGTTTCTTGTTGCCTGTTGTTGTGTTCTCCATTTGGATGGCAGCGCTTCTGCTCCTGCTTTCTTTCCTGTCCGTCCTGTCTCCTTCTCCATCATTGCCCGCTCCTGTTTGCCTGCCATGCATTCCCACCCCCCTCTAATGTGCCTTCATATGTCAATCACCATGTCCCAAGGACCACGTCAGGGACACAAATGTCATCTGCACAGTTTGGGTTCCTGGACATCAAGCCGCCGACACATGAAGTGCATTCTTTTTTTAGACAAATAGAAACAAGAATGTTGTGCAATTTTTCAAGTGAAACACCAAATGCGTATTGACATACAAGAAATTTCAAAAGTTGCACCTCTTTGGGGGCATCCGGGTGGCCATCCATCCATCCATCCATCCATTATCCAAACCGTTTATCCTGCTCTCAGGGTTGCGGGGATGCTGGAGCCTATCCCAGCAGTCACTGGGCGGCAGGTGGGGGGACACCCTAGACAGACCACCAGTCCATCACAGGCGCCCCCCCACACATGCATACACACACGCGTGGTGGTCTATTCCGTTGCCTACTAACACGGGGATCGGCGATTCGAATCCCTGTGTTACCTCCGGCTTGGTCGGGCGTTCCTAAAGACACAATTGGCCGTGTCTGCGGGGGGGGGGGGGGATCGGATGTGGGTATGTGTCCTGGTCACTGCACTAGCACCTCCTCTGATCGGGGGGAGGGGGAACTGGGGGGAAAAGCGCGATCCTCCCACGCGCTACGTCCCCTTAATGAAACTCTTCACTGTCAGGTGAAAAGAAGCGGCTGGCGACTCCACGTGTATAGGAGGAGGCATGTGGTAGTCTGCAGCCCTGCCTGGATCGGCAGAGGGGGTGGAGCAGTGACCGGGATGGCTCGGAAGAGTGCGGTAATTGACCGGATACAATTGGGGAGAAGAGGGGGGGGTCAAAAAAGTTGCACCTCTTTATTAGCAAGCTCAGCCTTCTTTGGGGAAATTAATACAGCAAGCAGTATAGTGTTTGAAGTTACAGCAGGTCACTTATGCTTCAGTTGAATTGGCATAGTACTGCGGATGATAAGGTAATGGAGGACCAGGGGGCTGTTAGGAAGTCTGTGGGTTGTATGATGGTGTATGCATGTGCACGGGTGCAGTCACGGGTATCTCGTCATAATCAATATGCTATGCCCTGCTGTAGAGGGTTGTGGGGTAGGCGGACTGAGGGTACATTACATTACATTTCAGTCATTTAGCCGATGCTTTTATCCAAAGCAACTTACAGTAAGTGCATTTAATGTAGGAAATAAGGAGAACTACTAGTCATCAAAGGTCATAAGTGCATCTAAACAAGCATCTAAGAGCAAAACCAGTGCTAAAGTAAAAGTGCAAGAAAGAGTTTTTTTTTAAAGAGTGAATACAATAAGTGCTAAGAACAAGTAACAGGGTAGTAGTTCTTAAAGAGGTGAGTTTTCAACCTGTGCAGAAAGATGGGCAGCGACTCCACTGTCCTGACATCAGTGGGGAGTTCATTCCACCCCTGTGGGGCCAGGACAGAAAAGAGCCGTGACCGGGTCGATCAGCAGCAGGGGTCTCTGAACAACGGGGCAACCAGGCATCCCGAGGCAGCAGAGCGAAGTTGTCGGGCAGGGGTGTAGGGCTTGACCATGGCCTGGAGCTAGGAATGAGCTTTTCCTTTCACTGCCCTGTAGGCTAGCACCATAGTCTTAAACTGAATGCGAGCAGCTACTGGGAGCCAGTGTAGGGACATGAGAAGGGGAGTTGTGTGGGAGAACTTAGGGCGGTTGAACACCAGACGAGCTGCAGCTTTCTGAACAAGCTCCAGAGGTCTGATGGCCGATGCCGGGGCGCCAGCAAGGAGGGAGTTGCCGTAGTCCAGCCGGGAGATGACCAGAGCCTGGATGAGCACCTGTGCCGTCTCGTCGGTGAGGAACGGGTGAATCCTCCTGATGTTATAGAGGAGAAATCTGCAGGAGCGAGCAACCGATGCAACATTTTCATTAAACGACAGTTGGTCGTCCAGGATCACACCCAGATTCCTCACAGTCCGAGTTGGCATCACCACAGTGTTGTCAATGGTGATGGCCAGGTCTCGGTGCGGGCAACCTTTCCCCGGGAGGAACATCAGCTCTGTCTTGTCCAGATTGAGTTTCAAGGTGGTGTGTCGCCATCCACTCCGAGATGTTAGTCAAGCACGCTGCAATGCGTGTCTCTACTTGTGTGTCAGAGGAAGGTAAGGACAAGATAAGCTGGGTGTCATCGGCATAACAATGGTAAGAGAAGTTATGCGAGTGAATAACAGAACCCATTGATGTCGTGTACAGGGAGAAAAGGAGAGGACCCAGAACCGAACCCTGTGGAATGCCTGTTGGCAGTCTGCGAGGCTCCGACACAGATCCCCATATGTGGTGCCTGTTTGCTGGTTGCTGGTTCTATGACCGGTGGACCTGTCTTGACCCAGTTAGGGCCTCAATACACTGATGACGACTTGTTCCGTCTAATTATATAATTTTAATACAGCCATTATAAAAATTATTCTATTTTGTTTACTTGTTTTGGCCCAGTCACCTACCTCTATACATATTCTGATTTAATGCAACTACGTGTGTGTGTGTGTGTGTGTGTATATATATTATAGTATTTGTTTAGGGAAGGGCGGCACAGTGACGTAGTGGTTAGCGCGGTCGCCTCACAGCAAGAAGGTCCTACTACTCAACCTTGGGGGTCATCCCAGGTCGTCCTCTGTGTGGGGTTTGCGTGTTCTGTCGACGTGGGTTTCCTCCGGTTGCTCCGGATTCCTCCCACAGTCCAAAGACATGTAGGTCAGGTGAATCGGCCAGACTAAATTGTCCCTAGGTGTGAATGTGTGGGCCCTGTGATGGACTGGTGGCCTGTCCAGGGGGTCTCCCCGCCTGCCGCCAATTACTGCTGGGATAGGCTCCAGCATCCCGTGACCCGAATTCGGATAAGCGGCTGGGATAATGGATGCATGGATGGATGGATGGATGGATGGATGGATGTGTAGGGGAATTAGATTGGTTTCTTTTTGTTATGACACGTCAAGATTGGCGGACAGGGGAAGGTTTAGCTGTAAAATGTGACCCCCAGTATGTATATATGCCGCATATTTTGTATGTTGTATGGGGTCTGGCGTGCTCTTCCTCTCATTCTCTCAAAGCCATAACTGTTCAAACAAACTAATTACTGCACAGCAACTAAAAGCATGAAAGTCCAATCTCCACCCTCATTGCTAATTGATGGCTCTGCATAGGAGCATGAAAGCTAGACGAGCATTGCCTGAGACTTGTCTCTCATTAGCGGTAACCACGCCATGGCTGAATTCATTAAAATTCCATTACCAACCTTCAATTCGTGGCGTCTACTGTTCCCCTTTCACTGTTCTTACCGTCTCTGTTTAAATAACGATTAAAGTGCACCACAGGTGAACCGAGGGAATTAATTGCCCTGAAAGTTTAGTGCGTTGCCGCCACCTCTTGATGCTCAGAATATTTACACACTAGATAAATATTTCATACTAAAAGAAGACTCTTCTCACTCCCGAGAGTGTCAACATCTTTTAAAAGCTGGTATCTCCTTCCTTTTCTCTGCCTCTGACAATTTGACTATCCTATTTCTAACTAAATTGGAATTTGGGGATTTGAGTTAACTTGAGCTGAGATGAGCTGGCTTGACTTAAATTTGGCAAAAAGGTGCCGAAAGGGAATTTGGGGGACGAAAGCCTGAGTAATGTGATTATTGAGACAAAGGAAATCTTCGCTCGCTGGTTTCTACAAAGCGACATCCACATTCCAATCAAAGAGAACTTGAGTGTGTTTCTTGCTGTGACTGGCAGAAAGAAGCATTAGCCCATCTGATATTTCTAACAGCCACGTCCTTCCCTTTATTCTCTGTCTCGTTGGAATGAACGACCCTGTTCGAGCTGTAATGAAAAGTGGATATGGAACAAGTTCCCCATAAATCCTCTTATCAAATGTGAACCCAGTGACCCTGTGTTAACGTACATACCCATGAGTGCACCTGAGACACACGCACACACACACACACACACACACACACACACACACACACACACACACACACACACACACACACACACACACACACACACACACACACACACACACACACACACACACAATATCTCATGGCACAGACTGCTGTCCACAAAAGAAGCATTTTCCTCTGTGCTCCTCTAGCTGCAGATACAGGTCACTGTGAGGTGGAGGGATGAGCTTTGTGTCCACAGCAATATCCCTACTATTTGATGTTGTATCGACATTAAGTGATTGAACTATGTGGAACCAATCTGCTTACCAACCTATCTATCTATCTATCTATCTATCCATCCATCCATCCATCCATCCATCCATCCATCCATCCATCTATCTAGACTTCATGGACTTATCAGAGGGAATATTCTCTTCATCCATCATTGGATGTGATCATCTCTGTGGAGAGATCACTGCCAGTTCCTGTGCCATATACATGTAGTTCCATAAAGGAAATGGAGAATAGTGTCACCCAGCGATTCTCTGGCAATTTTTTTTTTTAGCATGTCTGTTCTTCTGTTCTTTGTGTCCCTTTCCTTGCCAGTCACTGGTCTGGCCAGAGATGAAACGAATACAATAGGGAGACTCCTGTGGAAAGTGACAATGCTATCTCACATGGGTTTCACTGGAACAGACAGAATACCTGGAGAGAAGAGCCCTTGACAAATCAGAGATCCGTGTCCCCCATATTGGAGAAATCCCTTTCTCACTCCTTTCCAAAGTGGTCTGTTATGTTGCCATAATGTCTTCCAGCAGCAGTCCAGGACACACAGTGAAGAGGATGGAGGGGATGGTGCCAGTTTGCCATGCATGCTGGATTAGATAAAACAGCATGATTCAGCATCTGGTCTTCTGTGCTTCCCTTTGTCACAGAATTGTTTTCAATGCCAGTTGATGTGGGTTTGTCCAGTTGTGTAGATGGGGTGGCAAAGAGATATTTAAGCATGTCTCTTACATGTGATATTTCATGGATCACTCGCTCAATGTGATCTGGTGAAAAATTTGCTCAACTTTGGAATGCAAAGTTTTGTTTTGATATAGATTCCTTAGAAGGCCTATTCAACGGCATATCAAACATATTGACAGCATCTAAGTTTTCAAAATAATATCCCTGACTATGACCCTTTAAGCAAATCCTCATCGCTCATATCCTCATCAGAGTGAAATCTATGGCGGACACATATTAGAGTGACCTAAAGCCAAATAAAAGTGGAAATACAGTCGTTGGTTGAGTGTAATGAATGGATTAACAGTGTTACAGGCCTGGGCAATAGTTCCCAGGCCTGTATACATCCATAGGTTTGAAACACCCCTGGTCGCTGATAGTGCTGGTATGTTAATGTATGGGAAAGTGGGGGGAAAAACCCCCAGAAATAACACACCATGAGGATCAGCTGGTCTGAGGACGGCAAATGTCGTAGCTTCATCACCATCCTTTTTTTCCCCTTTTTCACCCCTATTGTATACGGTCAATTACCGCACTCTTCCGAGCTGTCCCGGTCGTTGCTCCACCCCCTCTGCCGATCCGGGGAGGGCTGCAGACTACCACAGGCCTCCTCCGATACATGTGAAGTCACCAGCCACTTCTTTTCACCTGACAGTGAGGAGTTTCACCAGGGGAGCATAGCGCGTGGGAGAATCACGCTATTCCCCCTAGTTCCCCCTCCCCCCTGAACAGGCGCCCCGACCGACCAGAGGAGGTGCTTGTGTAGTGACCAGGACACATACCCACATCTGCTTCCCATCCGCAGACTAATTGTGTCTGTAGGGACGCCCAACCAAGCCGGAGGTAACATGGGGATTCGAACTGGCGATCCCCATGTTGGTAGGCAACGGAATAGACCTCTACGCTACCCGGACGCCCTTTGTCTTGCTCGATCTCTTCTCTATCTGTCTGTACTCTACTTTACCTCTCCCCGTGTCTCTCTCTGTCCACCTCTACTGCCAGCTCCCCCTGTTCTGTATCAAACAGCTGTTCATCTTGGCTTTTTTAATAAAAACTCAACTCTTGAACTCGCTTCTTTTCTTGCTCCCTTTAAATCTTAGAGAGCCCTCCAATTGATTGCCGGCACTCCCTAGGTGTTTTTTTTAGCCCCCCCAAAAAAATTAAAAAAAATCGACATATAAGCCTTCCTATTCATAATTCTTTTTTTTTTTGTTAAGGCTAGCCTTTTACCTTATGACAGCTGCAGCTGTGAACTACATATTTTGAAAAATATCCTGATTCTTCTCAACTTTAAGAACTGAGAAAAATTTAAAAAAATTAAAAGTTGTTGATGTCTGAAAAAGGAAACTTTTATGAATAAAAGCAAATACTATGGGGGGGGGGGTTAATGCCAATATATTTGCAGAAACATTCCTAAACCAATTTTGTTCATATTGACTGACTTCTTCTTTCGGGTTATTCCCTGTTTCTCAGCGGTCGCCACAGCGGATTTTACAGTTTCCATCAGTAACTTGTGAAGGCACAGCACCAATGGCAGCCGTTTTCAACCTGGGCCTCAACCGATGCCCAGCGCTGGATGCCAATCCAGTAGTCATGGACTTGCACCCACGCCTGTCGCCTGGTTCATACTGAGTGACTGTTGCCCAACATCTTTAAACTAGCACATCAGAATGAAAACAGTTAATGGCAAAAGATATCACAAACCTTGTTGCTTTTCCTTACTGTTTACCGTGTGTGTGTGAGTGAGTAAGTAAGAAAGTAAGTAAGTAAGAAAGTCTCTCTCCTGCCTGAAAGTCTGCGCTGACCAGCTGGCCTCCATCTTCACAGTGATCTTCAACAAATCACTGGAACTGTGTGAAGTCCCCTCCTGCTTCAAAAGCTCCATTATCATCCTGGTGCCCAAGAAACCCCGTATCACAGGATTAAATAGCTATAATCCTGTCACCCTACTATCTGTGGTCATGAAATCCTTTGAGAGACTGGTGTTGGCCCACCTGAAGGACATCACATGCCCCATGCTGGACCCCCTGCAGTTTGCCTACCAAGCAAACAGATAAGTGGATGATGCTGTCATCATGGAACTGCATTACATCTTGCAACACCTCGACTCCCCAGGGACATATGCAAGGGTCCTGTTTGCGGATTTCAGCTCAGCGTTCAACACCATCATCCCAGACATCCTCCACTCCAAACTCACCCAGCTCACTGTACCAGCCCCCACCTGTTAGTGGATTAAAACTTTCCTGGGGCGCCCCATTGGTTCACCTGGTAAAGCGCATACCACATAAGGCTGAGTCCTTACGGCAGTGGCCTGGGTTCAAATCCAGCCCGAGCCCTTTGCTGCATGTCATCCTCTCTCTCTCCCCTGCCTTTCCTGTCTCTTTCTACTGTCATTATCAAATAAAGCAGAAATGCCAAAAAAAAAATCTTAAAAAAAAAAATCCTGACAGACAGGAGGCAACAGGTGAGGCTGGGGAAAATCCCATCCAGCACCTGGACAATCAGCACTGGCGCACCCCAGGGATGTGTGCCTTCCCCTCTGCTCTTCTCCCCCTACACAAATTATTGTATCTCAGGAGACCTGTTTGTTAAACCCCTGAAGTTGGTGGATGACACAACCATCATCAGCCTCATCCAGGATGGTGACAAGTTTGCATACAGATGGGAGGTTGAATAACTGGCTCTCTGGTGCGGCCATAACAACCTGGAGCTGAACACACAAGACTGTGGCGATGACAGTGGACTTCAGGAGGAGCCCCCCAACACTGCCCCCCTCATCATACTCAAAAGCACTGTGTCTGCTGTGGAAACCTTCAGGTTTCTGGGATCCACAATCTCCCAGGACCAGGATGGTAGGTGTCCACCACAGACATAATCATCACAAATACCCAGCAGAGGATGTACTTTCTGCATCAGCTCAGGAAGTCCAACTCGCCTCAGGAACTGCTGCTTCAGTTCTACTCTGCAATAATCCAGTCAGTCCTCTGCACATCCATCTGTCTGGTTTGGATCGGCCACCAAAAAGGACAGGAACAGACTATAATGGACAGTCAGGACTGCAGAGAAAATCACTGGTGCCAATCTGCCCTCCATTCAGGATTTATACATCTCCAGAGTCAGGAAATGAGCAGGCAACATAACTGCAGACCCAACCCCACCCTGGTCACAACCTGTTCCAACTCATCCCCTCTGGCAGACACTACAGAGCACTGTACCCCAAAACAACCAGATATAAAAACAGTTTCTTTCTGCAAGCTGTCACTCTGATGAACACTTGACATTGTCATAATAAATCTAAGCATGCTGTATAGACTGTATATTGTATGTATAAATGCATATTCTGTCATGTCAATACAGTATTTTGTTATGGTCATGCCAATAAAGCAATTTGAATTTGAAAAATGTCCCCCTACCTCATGTATATAAGTAACCTGCTAACATATTTATTACAGCATCTTTGCACTCTGCACCACTGCACTAATGCCTTCCTGTTTCACCTGTGTATAGTCATTCCTTTATATAGATTTCTAAAGATTGTTGTGCTGTTATTCTATGAAAGTACATTGAGAGCCACTAAACTGTAGTCAGTTTCCATGTATGTGCAAACATACATGGTCAAATAAAGATAAGTCTGGTTCTGATTCTGATTCTGATTCATATAAGACACTTTGGACAGACACAGACAGTCAGCAAGTGCGTAACAATGAAAAAAAGGAAAAATAATAAGAAGGATAATAATAATAATATAAATAAATAAACAAAATATATGAAAGATAAACAGAGCATACATAAGCCAAGAATCTTCTTCTTTCGGCATGTTCCCTGTTTTTCAGGGTTCACCACAGTGGATTTTACGTCTTTATGTATGCTCAATAATCCAGGTAAGAAAATCAAATAAATTCAAAGAAGGTTGAATCAGTTCATCTGGACACAACGCTATTTGACAGATATGTTTCATCATTCATCTAAGTGACCTCTTCAGTTTAAACTGACTGCAGGTATCCCCACCCCTATAAACAATACAGTCGCATAACGACCAAAACCAACGACCAGCTTCATATGCAAATATGGGTGTGACCATTCACTAGAGCTTTGATTGCCATGTGTACTATTCACAGAGGATTTGGGAATGTTCGCAATCACATCACTGAAAGATGGTGATAGGTGTACTCTCTAGTCCCCCCCTCGGTTCAGGGATGGTTGTTCCCTATTAACATAGATGGCAAACATTCCCTGTTCAAACCAGCGTTCCTCCCTATCAAGGATGTGCACATCCTCATCCTTGAAAAGGGGCCACTGGCATGTAGATGGATGCAGACTGCAGAGTGCTGGCCTGACATGTCAGCTCTTCTGTGTTGTGCCATTCTCTTGGCCAGCGTCCGTTTGGTTTCCCCAATGTACAAGTCATGGCAATCCTCCCGGCACTTAATAGCGTACACGATATTGCTCTGTTTGTGTCGGGGGACCCCAATCCTTGGGGTGGACCAATTTCTGGCGCAGTGTGTTTTGGGGTTTATAAACAACTGAGACGCGATGTTTGGAAAATACACATGTCAACTGTTCTGACACTGCCGCCAAATATGGAATCACCACTGGTTTATGCTTAGGCAGCTGTTGTCCTTCTCCTCTCTTCGATTGATTGGTGCACTGTTTGGGCGTCTTCCTGGGTTTGATTTAACAACACTTAACTAGGGCCTGTTTAATGTGGGCTTTCTCCCCTCCCCTCGCTGCGGATTTTATAGTTTCCATCGGTACCATGTGAGAATACAGCACCAATGGCGGCCGTTGTTAACCCAAGCCTCAACCGACCCCGTATGGTCTTGTCAATCCGTATACTGATTTGGAAAAATTTTACATTGGTGCCCTTCCTGACACAACCACTAACCCTATGGATGGGGGCACGGGTAAAGCACCGGATGCCCTCCCAGTATTCATGGACTTGCGCCCATACCTGTCATCTAAATAAGAAAAACAATAATTTAATAAAATGAGAGATGGGAGGACAATCAAGGCACTTGAAAAAGCCATAGAGTACTACTCATCATCATCGGCGAGCCATAGAGTGCTACTCATCATCATCGGCGGCCACTCGGGGTCGAGTATGACTGTCCTCCTTCTAGGTCCTTGTGATTCTTCAGGTGGTCGTAGAGGCTGATCCTGGAGCTGCATATTTTGGGGCAATGTAGGCAAGGGTGTGAAGAAGTGGTTGAGGATGTGGTTTGGGCCTTTCTGATAACTTGCGCCTTTCTGAGTCAGCGCTTGTTTACAGCAGCACAGTAGAGGTCATGGTTGTAGCGCCCAACACCCTCATGGACAGCCAGTCTCCAGGCCTCCCAGTTTTTTGCTGCTTGTTCCCAGGTGTTAAGGTCGATGCCAAACCTTTTGATGTGGGCCTTGATGTTATCTTTATATCACTTCTTTTGTCCTCTTGGTGCATGGCATCCTGTCATGAGCTGAGAGTAAAGGACTCGTTTTGGGAGGTGAGAGTCAGACATGCGGAGGACATGGCCACTCCATCTCAAGTGATGCTGTCCATTGTGGGTGGACGGACGGATGGATGGATGGATGGATGGATGGATGGATGGATGGATGGATGGATGGATGGATGGATGGATGGATGGATGGATGGATGGATGGATGGATGGATGGATGGATGGATGGATGGATGGATGGATGGATGGATGGATGGATGGATGGATGGATGGATAGATAGATAGATAGATAGATAGATAGATAGATAGATAGATAGATAGATAGATAGATAGATAGATAGATAGATAGATAGATAGATAGATAGATAGATAGATAGATAGATAGATAGATAGATAGATAGATAGATAGATAGATAGATAGATAGATAGATAGATAGATAGATAGATAGATAGATAGAAACAGAAACAAAGAATAATTCTGAGAATGAACAGCTTTTATTTTCTTTGTATTTCTTTTGTTTCACTGAGTTGGTCTCATAATCACTGTGAAAATGGCTACTTTTAGAGAACTCAAAACTTCCTCTTTCTTTCTTTCCATTTCTGTCTCTCTTCTGACCTCTCAGCTCCACTGATCTGAGCAGCAAGGCCATAGGTTTGTGTTTATAATCTGCTGAATACAATGAGATACAGGCGCTATAATGCCACAGTCGCCCATAATCCAAAAGCATTTCAGGAAAAACAACGACCATAAAAATCTGGGATTACATTGCTCCAGACTACTGCTTCGGGGACAGGAATCTCTCTCTCCTTCCTTCCTTCCTTCCTTCTTTCTGTTTGTAATCCTCTCTCTTTCTCAGTCTCTATCTGTCTTTCTCTTACCCTCCACCTCTCTCCTTCTCTAAATCTCACAAGCAGCTTTAGTTCTTATCAAGATGGGATCAGACAGAAAAGGCTCTATCTGGAGGATGAGGAGAAAAGTTTTCTCTAAATGTATTTGACAGGCTTATACTGTGCTACAACAGTACAGCCAGGAGAGAGAAGGGGAGTGAGAGCAGAATGAGGTAGAGCAATGGAAATGAAGAGACAATGTGTGAGAGAGCATACAGCATCGTGGGGTTTAGAGGATGTTCCTCTTCTTGCGATGAAAGGCATTTATTCTGCACTCACCGCCTCCCTGAAGTCCCCACCCTCCTACACTATGGCTCAGTGTATGTAAGATGGATTAGGGGATCTGACACAAACGCGAGCACAGATGCTCGCCTTTAGCTTTACATATTTGAGTGGCGCAGCTGGATCTCTGGCCCTGGTGAAATGGAACAAAACTTTTGCTGTCTTCTAAATTCCTGGTCTTTATGTTCGCATGGCTCACTCATCCCTCTAAATCTTTGCAAAAGGGAGGCAATTGTTTTTTAAGCCCTTGTGAACACAGGCTGACACGCGATATCTGTCTGACCTTGATTCACATTCATACAGGTTAACATTTCCATAGAAAAAACGAATTGGGCATGATTCGTTTTGTCCATGCAGATGTGGGCCATGCATAGAGACATCACTGTGTGAGGCACGGCCTCTGAGGGGCATTCAGCCCATTTGTTTATGCTGCCAATGGGACTACACTGCATTCATTTATCCATCCCTCCTCTCCTTCACCCTTTCACTCCCACCTGCTTCTATCTCCTTTCAGCTACTTGCCACTAACCCCTCACCCTCTGCCCCTATTGACAACACCTTGTACATGATTATTTCCCCATGGTATATCACATGTAACATGGGGAAGATTCACCCACTCTTTCTCTGTTACTGGTAATGTCTTTACTCAGCTGACTAAAATGCACTGGAAAAAAAGATGGCAAAATTATGACTAGGACTACAAATACTCCTACATCAGAATAGGATTAAGGAGTTTGTTATGAAGCGTTCTACAGCAAAACTCATAGCTAGGAGTGGGACTCGGCTTGAAAGAAATTGTGCCATCACTATCTTACAACGTTTGAACCACAAAATGAAATTATGGGGACATATTGTTGTCAAACAATGTTGAATCGGTTCATCTGGATACAACGTTTATTGACAGATAAGTTTCATCACTCAACTAAGTGACATCTTCACACCAGCTCTGATTGGTCCAAACGCAAGGCGCTCTTTTTAACAGAATCTCCAAAGCTCATAGGTGGAGAGCTCATTCCAATTCATCAGCTGAATACTCTTCTCTGATTGGACCGTTTTTTTTGCTTCATGTAGCTCCATGTATAAATAGCACTGGCTGTCTGGACGGAACTTAATCTTTCAGCGTTTAACTGAACGAAGAAAATCAAACACGATTGGAAGAGGAAAGACCAGCAGAAAGGCAAGGGCCAAGGCCAAGACCTTTTCATCCCATGCCAGGCTCCATTTCTCTGTGGGCCATGTTCACAGACTGCTCCGTAAGGGTAACTATGCGGAGGGTGTTGGTGCTGGAGCCCTGGTCTCTCTGGCGGCTGTGTTGGAGTATCTGGAGTATTGAGCATGCATCAAGACTTCAGGTAGTATTCTCTGCAGTGCAGTGTGACTGCACAGGCCTACACAATTTTGATAGACTTAACAGGCCCAGTAGCCTTCCTGTGTCTATAGCGTCTATTTTATTTCGTGTAAGCATAACTGTTAAGAGTCATGGCTGTTTTGAAATGTCCTTAGCCTGTCTATTGGAAAAATAGGAAACTGACCGCGTTGAATGTAGTCAACACAAGACTGTAGTCTGTTATCGGTCAGCTACAAACGTGCCAACCTCTCAGACAGTTGTCAGACCAGTCGCCATTTACTTAGCTCATTTTGCAATTCACTCATGTATCCTTGTCAACACTTGGGGTAATGATCTTACTATCTGTACCATCCACACAGGCATAGTTAACAACCCCCTGAAACCCAACAACTAGCAGGAAGGCATCTTGTTTCTGTGTTACTTCTCTTTGAGTAGTGGGGAAATGAAAGAATCTGTGCACTTGCGGGTGCAATATTAGGGCAATCAAAGTTTGATTCAAAATTCTATTGGAGGATATCTGTGAAGGACTTAACTCATTGCTATTTTGTTGCATTTTTCCAATTGAGAAGAGGTGCAAAGTTGCAAGAGCTTCAGTTTCTGCAGGGTTGGCACATGATCTGGACGTCGATGGAGAAATTCTTTTTACCATATAAGGTCAGTGATAAAAAGTATTCCATTAAGTCGATATCTCTTCATGACTTGCCTTTTGAAGTGTTCCCAATCCATGCCTTGCAGCTGCATTCTAAAATTCCACCAGAAAAGCATTTTAAATTCCATCTGGTCTCAATCCACTGAAGTCTATGATTGAATTAAAAAAAAAAAATTTGTGGAAAAAAAAAATCATCTATTGCTCAAGAAAAAATAAATATTTTTCCAACTATGTTGTGGCATTGTTATTACTAATTACTCAAAGAAGAGATGACTTTTTTTAACCCTTTTTTCTCAGACACTATTTTCTCACCTCGGTGCTTACTACTTGGCTAGACAACACTTGTTTAACAACACCTGGAGTTGAAATGTGGTAGTTTTTAAAATTGTTAGTGCAAGCTGACATTTTTAGAAAGAAAATTTCATCAGAAATGAGAAAGTGAGCATTCACTTTGAATTTTTTATATCGATCAGCCAAAACATTAAAACCACCTGGCTTATATTAAGTAGGTCCCTCTCATGCCACCAAAACAGCTCTGACTCATCGAGGCATGGACTCCACAAGACCTCTGAAGGTGTACTGTTGTATCTGGCACCAAGACACTAGCAGTAGAGCCTTTAAATCCTGTAAGTTGTGAAGTGGGCCTGCATGAATCAGACTTGTTTTTTCAGCAGATCCCACAGATGCTCGATCGTATTGAGATCTGAGGAATTTGGAGGCCAAGACAACACCTTGAAGTCTTTGTCCTGTTCCTCAAACCATTCCTGAACAATTTTTTGCAGTGTGGCAGGGCGCATCATCCTGCTGAAAGAGGCCACTGCCATCAGGGAATACTGTTACCATGAAGGGGCGTAATTGGTCTGTAAAAATGTATAGGTACACATCAAAGTAACATCCACATGAATGCCAGGACCCAAGGTTTCCAAGCAGAACATTGCACAGAGCATCACACTGCATCCACTGGCTTGCCTTCTTCCCATGGTGTTTCCTAGTGCCATCTCTTCCCCAGGTATTATATCAGGTGTCCATGTAATATAAAAACAAAACGTGACTTATTAGACCAGGTCATCTTCTTCCACTGCTCCATGTTCCAGTTCTGATGTTCACGTACCCAAGTGATTTCAGTGGTAGACAGGGGTCATCATGGGCACCGTGACCAGTCTGCAGCTACACAGCCACATACGCAGCAAGCTGTGATGCATTGTGTGTTCTGACACCTGTCTATCATAGCCAGCATTAACTTTTTCAGCAATTTGAGCTACAGCAGCTCTTCTGTGGGATTGGACCAGACAGGCTAGCTTTCGCTCCCCGTGCGCATCAGTGACCCTTGGGTGACCATGACCCTGTTGCCGGTTCACTGGTTGTCCCCCCTTAGACCACTTTTGGTAAGTCTGACCACTGCATACTGGGAACACTCCACAAGACCTGTCATTTTGGAGGTGCTCTGACTCAGTCGTCTAACCATCATATTTTGGCCCTTGTCAAAGTTGCTCAGATCCTTACACTTGCCCATTTTTCTTGCTTCCAGCACATCAACGTCAAGAACTGACTGTTCACTTGCTGCCTAATTACTCACTGTCCGTGTCAGGTGTACTTGTGATGTTTATGGTCTGTGAAGTAATTTTTGTTTTTAATGCACTTTTTGTTTTTAATATTTATTGCATGTTATTTGGTTTTATGTGGCACTGAGGTCCATGTGAAACGTAATTTCGCTCCCTTGTATATATGAGACATGCATATAAGGCAATGACAAATAAAAGCAGTCTAAGTCTAATATATCCCAAACTCTTGACAGGTGCCATTGAAACGAGATAATCAATGTTGTTCACTTACCTGTCAGTGGTTTTAATGTTTTGGCTGATTGGTGGACACACACACACACACACACACACACACACACACACACACACACACACACACACACACACACACACACACACACATATATATATATATATATATATATATATATGTATATAACTTTGTTAAAAGAAACACTCAACGGTAGGAAAAGTGCTCAACAAATGAGCAAAACAATCCAGTGGTTCAAGTAAATTGAATTTACTTGAATCATTGGATTATATATATATATATAAATATTCATTAATCTTTCAATAGTGGATAGCTCTGTTCTGACACATCATCTTGATAACAGGAAAATGTGTGGATTTATATTGCTTCCCACATGTATGACATATCCTCATGTGTCCAGTGAGGTTTGGGCGACTCTACCTGATCATGACTACGACGTGAAGCCCCTTTCTGTGGAAGACCAGCTTGACGCAGTAAAGAAACGCATCGCTTTCCTGGAGGACGAAAATAAAAAGCTGAAAAGTGAGCGTTTTGGTCTAGAACGCTTCCAGTGTGTGCCCAATCTGATCAGGTTTTACACTGGTTTTAAGGATTACCACACCCTCAAAGCACTCTTCCTAGCTTTACAGCCTACTGCAGAGTCCATGGTGTGATGGACTCAAATGCAAAGGAACAGACATAACCTAGAACACATTTCTGTGTCTGGCTTCCATGCAGAGCATTTATCGCTGATTGATCAGTTTTTCCTATTCTTGTGCCGTGTGAGGCAGGGCTTTTTTGCTCTGGATTTATCTGTACGATTCAATGTGTCGCCGGCCACAGTCAGCAGGAACTGTACGACGTGGGCCAACTATTTGCTCTTTATGTTAGGGACCCTCCCAATATGGCCTAGTAGAGCAGCAGTAGACGAGCTAATGCCACCAGTATTCAGGGAATTCTACCCAAACACAAGAGTGATACTAGACTGCACAGAGATTTGCATCGAGACAGCTAGTTTGAAGGTTTTGAACACCATGACATACTCCCATTATAAAAGTAACACTACACCTAATTGGGATCACTCCCTCAGGGTCAGTTAGCCTGGTAAGTAATCTATACACAGGATGTATTTCTGATAAGGAGATAACTAAGAGGTCAGGTGTTCTGGACCTCTTAGAGTCAGGTGATGAGGTCATGGCCGATAAGGGCTTCCTTATCAAAGACCTGCTCGATGAAATAGATGTAAAACTTGTCATCCCTGCATTTTTAGGCCCAAGTGGACAGTTTAGCTGTGATGAGCTCACAGACACACAGAGTATTGCTGGCTTGAGAATACATGTCGAACAGTCAATAAGACGCATAAAGGAGTACCACATTTTTGATGGAGTCATACCCCTTTCACTAAGTGGAACAGTCAACCAACTGTGGACTGTGTGCTCTCCTAACACATTTTCAGGGACCACTGTTTTAAACCTTTGTTAAATTCAGCTCACAAGAAAATAGTGCACACAAACCTTAGATAGATTCAAACATATTTAACTTCATTTCAGTACAGTCCCATTTTTTAGCCCACACCTTGGGATGAGCAATCACTATTTTAGTTTAGTAAACAATTGATGATTTGAGTTGGTAGCGAGTTCCAGTTTATTGCTACAACAGAATGACAGTTGACCGAACATATTTTAGTTTAAAATGAACCAACAGTTTTGTTAAAGCTAAAGGACAAAGAATGAAAATATTGTAGATGGGACAATCTAATGTATAAATATTGAATGTACAGTTTAAAAATGAAATGTATCTTATTTTTTATTCTATTGTGATTAAACAGCTTCTTTGAATACAGCCCTGTGTGTGTGTCTCTCCTCACTGGCACAGGAGAGGCAGAAAGTACTCGAAAAAGAAAAGATCCAGCTTAGTTTTCATATTGTGGTAAATGACGGTAGGTGCTCGAGGTTGGTAGTCCAAACCATGTTTGCTGCTGAGTAAGTAGGGGGCGTGGCTATGTTCCCACCACTTGGTTTTTTAAAAATCCAAGATGGCCGTGGCGTGAAATGGGCGTATCACCACACTATCAAGAAATTCAACAAACATATCCCAGCCGGGCTGCTAGGCATAAAAAACAATCAAACATTAAGCAAATCAAATCGATATACAAAAAAATAGATTTGACTCACCAGTGTTGTCTATTTTAAGACAAAATCCATTCTCCTTTCTTTCTGGATGAAACGGTCGATCACACGGTCGTAGAGCACTCCTTTGGCTTTTAAATAAGACAAGCCAGGTTTTGGAAGCCTGTGTAGTTCCATGACCCCTTGTCTGACAAGAAAAGCAAGCATGCCCAGCAGCAAAGTTTTCCGTTTTGCTCGGATCCAGTGAGCCACGGGTACCTTTCGTAGGCGCTTGCCTAGAAATGCCGCACATACGTCTTCCCCGGTTGGGTCAGAGCCGCTAACTGTGGGGTTGGTCTGCCCATCTCCACAATCCTTTGCTTTTCCCCAAACGATCGTTTTGAAAATTGTGTGACTAATAAAAGTGCCCCCACATCATTCACGAGTTCTCCTTGAGACATTATTCTCATTCACGGCTAGCTAACTTAGCCGACTAAATCAAAAACACAAATGCTAGCTAACATTAGCCATCAACTACAGCAACCTAGGCGCTGCCGCTGATTGGCTGAACAATCGGTCACATGGCTGTATGCAGCGAAGGTCCTATGACGCTGTGTAAGTATAAAAGCATACGCCCATCCGCTACACATCAAAATCTGATTGGTTGAGTAATCTATCAATCCAGTATTAACTCCTAACTTATTTAGATAGCGGAGACCTTCACTTGAGATGCCCAAGGCGCTGGCAGGAGGAGTCTTCTCACACAGTTACAACACAGGGAAAAAACTGATTGGATTATATCTTATTTTGGCTGAGAGCCTCCCGAATTCGTATATGTAGACGAAATCGAAATGTAATGCAATATTAACAGTCTATTAAAAGATTGTATCGTAGCGAATTCGGGGGGCAGCCGTACCGTCACAACCGGGACGCGAACTCAGATTTACCGCACTGCGGGCAACAACGTTTGCCACTGGACTAAAGGGTCTGACCCACGATGTGTCTACTTTGCGATCCATGTTACACTACCCCCCTCCGCCGGGAAGCGCTTCAGCATATCAGCTCCCTCACGCCTCTGGGCGCACGCGCTTCCGATGACCTCACGCTCTCACCATCATACTTCTGACACCAGTGTAACGAATTCGGGAGGCAGCTCGGCTGGGCCGTCACAGCCGGGACGCGAACTCGGATTTCCCGCATCGCGGGCGACAACGTTGACCACTCGACTGAAAAGGCTGATTCGTTAGCCAGTGGCTAACGTGTCTACTTATCCATGCACGTTACAGTATTATGAAAGTGTTTTCCTTTTTCTGTCCAGTCTTGGGCCTTCACCGAAGGCCTAGAAGGGCCTGACGGTTCGCCGCAGCTATGTGTGTGTGTGTGTGTGTGTGTGTGTGTGTGTGTTGTGGGGGGGGGGGCACGGCAAGAAGGTCCTGGGTTCGAGCCCTGGGGTAGTTTTTTAAATTATATATATATATCGTATAGTTTAGGTGATCCTCTCATTCCCCGGGGAGAACTCCAACACAGCAGCACTCAACCGGGGACTTGTGAGTATCCCCACACCCGCCCGGTGCCTGTCACCTTGGCCAACTCTGGGAAAGTAATGAGTCCAGCCTCTCTCCAGGAATTTGGTACCAGAGCCCATGCTATGTGTGGAGGTTAGCCCAACTATATCTAGTTGATACCGCTCCACCTCCCGCACCAGCTCAGGCTCTTTCTCTGCCAAAGATGTGACATTCTACGTCCCGAGGACCAATCTGCGATGTCGGAAGTCGGCACCCCCCAGTCCCCTCTTTTGCCTGTCGCCCGGCCTGCATTGCACCCTACCCCAATGCTCATCCCCGCGTGTGGTGGCTCCATGTGGTGGTGGCTCCATGTTATTTTTTCGGCCTGGGCCCGACTGGGCCCCACGGGCCAAGGCCTGGCCACCAGACACTCGCTGGTGAGCTCCCTTCCCAGGTCTGGTTCCAGGAGGGGGCCCCGGTTTCCCTTTTCCAGGCGAGGTGCTGTAACTCTGCTGGTGTAATATCATTGGGTTTCTTGGGAATCTCTCTTGGTCTGGTCCCTCTCCTGGGACCAATTTGCCTTGGGGACCCTACCAGGGGCTATTGCCCCCGACAACACAGCTCCCAGGATCACTGGGACACACAAACCCCTCCACCACATTAAGGTGGTGATTTTCGGAGGCGCCCTTTGTTTTAAGGTCGAGGTGGCAACCTAAGAACACGCTGGTGGACACCGGCGGTGAGGGAAGCTGTCAGGATGAAGAAGGAGGCCTTTCGGGCTTGGTTGGCCCAGGGGTCTCCTGAAGCAGCAGACAGGTACCGGGATGCCAGAAGGGCTGCAGCTTTGGCGGTCACGGAAGCAAAAACTCAGGTGTGGGAGGAGTTCGGCGAGGCTATGGAGGAGGACTTTCAGTTGGCCTCAAGGAAGTTCTGACAAACCATCCTGTGACTCAGGAAAGAGAAGCAGGGCTTGACTCGGGCTGTGTTCAGCCGGGGAGGGGAACTGTTGACCCAGACTGGGGATGCTATCAAGCAGTGGAAAGAACACTTTGAGGAGCTCCTGAATCCGGCTAGCACGTCCTCAGTGGAGGAGGTAGAGTCTGAAAACTCAGGGGAAGCCCCACCCATATCCACGGCAGAGGTCTCTGAGGTAGTTAAGAAGCTCATTGGTGGCAAAGATTCGCCCTGAGATGGTGAAGGTTCTGGACATTGTTGGGCTGTCTTGGCTGACATGCCTCTTCAGTGTCACATCGAGATCGGGGACAGTACCTGTGGAGTGGCAGACTGGGGTGGTGGTTCCCATATTTAAAAAGGGGGATGAGAGGGTGTGCTCCAATTATCGGGGCATCACATTGCTCAGCCTCCCTGGGAAAGTCTACTCTAGGGTGCTCGAAAGGAGACTCCAATCGATTGTCGAACCTCGTATCCAGGAGGAACAATGTGGATTCCGTCTTGGCCGTGGAACAACGGACCAACTCTTTACCCTTGCAGAAGTGCTGAGGGGGGCATAGGCGTTTGACCAGCCAGTCTACATGTGTTTTGTGGACTTGGTGAAGGTTTATGACCGTGTACCCCAGGGTATTCTGTGGGGGGTACTGCAGGAGTATGGGGTACCGGGGCAGTTGCTACAAGCCATCCAGTCCTTGTATATCCAAAGTGAAAGCTGTGTATACAACGTCAAACATGTTTTCGGTGAGTGTCGGACTCCGCCAAGGTTGTCCCTTGTCTCCGATTCTGTTTGTGATATTCATGGACAGGATCTCAAGGCGCAGCCAAGGTGAGGAGTGTGTCCATTTTGGGAACCTCAGAATTGCATCTCTGCTCTTCACAGATGATGTGGTTTTGTTGGCTTCATCAGAACGTGACCTCCAGCGCGCACTGGGGCGGTTTGCAGCTGAGTGTGAAATGGCCGGGATGAGAGTCAGCACCTCTAATTCTGAGGTTCTCTACAGGAAAATGGTCGATTGCTATCTCCGGGTTGGGGATGAGTTGTTGCCTGAAGTGAAGGAGTTCAAGTATCTCGGGGTCTTGTTCACGAGTGAGGGGAGGATGGAGCGGGAAATTGACAGGCGTATTGGTGCAGAATAAGCAGTAATGCGGATGTTGTACTGGACCGTTGTGGTGAAGAGGGAGCTGAGCCTGAAGGCAAAGCTCTCAATTAACAGTCAATCTTTGTTCCAACCCTTACCTATGGTCATGAGCTTTGGGTAGTGACCGAAAGGGTGAGATCGCGGATAAAACTGACTGAAATGAGTTTCCTCCATAAGGTGTCTGGGTTCAGCCTCAGACAGGCGCGGATCTACGGGGTGGCAAGGGGTGGCAGCTGCCACCCCTGTTGCCACCCCATTTATAAATCAGATAATATGTTTTTAAAGTATATTTTATGTAGATGCATGGTGAAGGTCAATGAGACCCGCACCAAACTCATCTCAAACAGTAGAGAACAAAATACATTCGATGAAATCCGGTTTGAATAATAATATGTTTAGAATAATGTCCATTGCCCCCCTCCTTGAACCTCATGCCACCCCTTTGCCACCCCAGGAAAAAATCTCTAGATCCGCCACTGGCCTTAGAGATAGGCTGAGGAGCTCAGGCATCTGGAGGGAGCTTGGAGTAGAGTCGCTGCTCCTTTGCGTCGAAAAGAGCCAGTTGAGGTGGTTCAGGCATCTGATTAGGATGTCTTCTGGACGCCTTCCTTTGGAGGTTTTCCGGGTACAGCCAACTGGGAGGAAACCCCGGGGTAGACTCAGAACTCACTGGAGAGACTACATGTCCAATCTGGCCTGAAAACGCCTGGGGATCCCTCAGGAGGAGCTGGGGAAAGGGACGTCTGGAGTGCCCTACTTAACTTGCTGCCGTCGTGACGCGACCCCGGAGATGTGGCTGAAGATGAATGAATGAATGATTTTTTCTCAAGCAGATTTGTTTCATATTTTCAATTCTGAAATGATGCTCCTAACTGAGCAGTATTTCTAGTTAGCAGCTGAAAATAATTTCCTTTGCTTAAACCATATTCTAAATCAATGGTCTATCAGTAATAAGTGAAACCTGTCAATACAAAAGGTTGCAGGAAAAAAAATAGCATCGGATGTAACTGAACTATTTATACACAGAATGCAATTCCACCCAGGGGTATTATATACTCAAGTAGAAACTGTATGCAATTATTCTATTTCTTAAGAAATAGCAAGATTTTGAGCAGTCTAGCATAGACTTCAATAGAGCAGGAACTGCAAACTGGGACCCAACAGAACCCAGAATGTTATTAGAATATTCCTTGTGATGTTATCAGCTGCAAGGCAAAGATACATTCCATATCCACACATAGTTGTGTCAACATCATCTGCTGGGATCTCTTAATGGGCTTGGACAACACTTTCTTAAATACTGGTGGACTTGAATGCTGATAATATGTTCTCCTATTTGTAAAAGTAGAGCCAAAACTGTGTCACTCTCAGAATTTTTGGCCAGTTGGGACCAGTTTCCTGCTCTGACTTGTTTGATAACTAAAGGCCCAGAGGGCTCGGGTAAAAGGTTTTTCAAGCAGGAGAAAAAAAGAGAGCCAATATTTTCTGCATATTCCAGGATAAATCAAGCATTAGTGGGAAGGGGTTAGACGAGGATTGTAGTTTGAAATATATTAGAGAGAATTATATTTTGAAAATATATCCATCTTATTCTGGACTCTCATTATCAAAAAGTCAGAATTAATTGATTAATTGTAATGGTAAGCAGTGGCTAATGCATAGGTGCAGCCACTGGGGGGGGGGGGGGTCGCTCCACCTACCCCAAAGAATGAAAGTTCCAAAACGGAAAATTTAAGTGTATTCAGTGTCACCAAGCAAGTTACCTGAGGGACAAAATACATCATCTAGACACTACGTTTATTGAGAGAAACTTTTCATCACTCATCTAAGTGACTTCTTCAGTCTCAGCTGACTTCAGGTATCCCCACCCTTACACCTACACCCATCTACACATTTACATCTACACCCCTCCACAGGCCAGTAGCCACTCCTTCAAAGATGAGGATGTGCACATCCTTGATAAGGAGGAACGCCGGTTTGAACGGAGAGTCAAAGAGGCCATATATGTGAAGAGGGAACGACCATCTCTGAACCGGGGGGGGGGGGGGTCCTAAGAGTACACCCGTCTCCATCTTACGATGCTGTGATTGAAAACATTCCCAAATCCTCTGTGAGTAGTGCACATAGTCGTTGTAACTCTAGTTAATGATCACGGCAATTTGCACAGATCGTTGGTTTCAGTCGTTATGCAACTGTATTGTTTATAAGGGTGGGGATACCTGCAGTCAGTTGAGACTGAAGAGGTCACTTAGATGAGTGAGTAAACGTTTCTCTCAACGTTGTGTCCAGATGAACTGATTAAACCCTCTGAAGCGTCCTAGTTGCTTGTACCAAGCAAGTCATTCCGCTAAGTGTCACTGTTGCTTCACATTCATGGCTGTGGCGGTAAAAGGAAAGGTAATGCAAGGGCAGATCACCCACCCCCTCTCCTGAGCAAACCTCCCCTGAGACAGGAGGGGTGACTCAGTAGTTCACCATGGCCTCCAGCTTGTTTTCAGTGCTCATTGGTCTGCAATGACCAGAGAGGGAAATTGATGAGAACTGCCAAGTGTTGCTCTCACAGGCCAGACGTACTTCAGATTGATTTAAGATGCACGTCACAGTCGACATCTTTGAATTCCCGTTCATGTCCTTACATTTGAATTTAATAAACGTGAATCTTGATACTTGAAAATTAATCACGATACTTGGCAAGCGGTTTAATTACATCAAGTGTAACCTTCTCATGTTTCAACCCTCTGGGCTGCAAATGAGTGTACAGCGATAACTATTTACTGTAATTCAGTAGTTTTTTCTTTCCCCGAGTAATGCTACTTTGTTGAATATATGTCAATCATATCTATTTTCACTTCCGTTTTCAAAGTAATTTGCCCTATTATCCATTTAGAGATTTGAATTCTTAGACATGAGTTTTTTGTACTTGTGCAGTCACTTTTATGTTTTAAAAACGTTCTACATAGCATTCTGACTTAATAAAATATCTGAAATAACAGTACTTGAGTCTCTGCTCTTTTTTTAATCTTAATTTCTGTCCTAAATTTTGAATCTGTCTCAAAGTTTCTACCAACTGACAATCTTTTCCAGTGTGGCTCCTCAGGCCAGTGTGTGAATGTTTGGAGGTCTCATAAGGACTACTGATTTCCTATCTGACGTGCCAATGATTCCTTCATGCATTCCTTCCCTTCCCTTCCCTTCCATGTCAAAGGAAGTGAGAGGGAGGTGATAGAGAGGAGGTGTGTCATAAAAATATATAAACGGGATTGTCTTCTCTGAGTGGTGCTTCACTTCAGCATCCATCTTTCCCTAACCAATACAAACCAGCCAACGGCTCCTCCTCCCAAACAGCATACAAAAATAGCATCAGTATTATATGGGACTGGGAGCACTGTTTGTTGCTGAATTTCACGGCAGTTCTTAACCCTTTGATGACACCTCTAATGTGACTGATGACAAAACTAGTGGAGAATATCTGTGTTGCCTTCAGTAGGCCTACTTTAAGCGACTAAGATGTAGAAGCACCTTCAGTGTTCTGTCAATCAATCAATCAATCAATCAATCAAGTTGCATTTTATATAGCGCTTTTCTAGCTGCAACAGCCACTCAAAGCGCTTTACAATTAATTCACCAATTATACCATAGCTTATCCCATTAAAATATCAATAGACATCCATTCAGTGTTCAGTCCCCTTCTCCAATCCCACAAGCACACACGCGGGTCAATAACTCACTAAGGGCCATGGTCCAGGCAGAGCAACTGATCCGCAACACTGATTTTTTGTTATAAAGGATGCAAAATAGTGCAACCAACCAACCAAACAACCAACCAATCAATCAATCAATCAATCAATCAGCTTAATTTGTATTGCACATTTTGTACATTAAAATGCAATGCAATGTGCTTTGCATCGAGTGAAAAAGCACGGATATAAAAAGAAGGTCATGATAAAAAAGAAGGTATTTTTCTGTTTTGAGGATATTGGCCTTACCTTGTCAGAATGTTCTACCATAGCAACCATAACCCAAACCCTATCCCGAAACCCATGCATGTTCAATTACATTTGGTAGGGTAGGATGAAATGTTAGAGTGCCCGGTATAAGGCAAATGATTAATAATAATAAAAAAGCAAGAAAAAAATAAATTCCTGATTCATCAGTATTATATTGATATGTCAATCGTTAGTATAATCATCTTCACTGATGTGTAGCCTATAGTTTTCTAAGTAAGTTGAATCATAAGTAAGTTGATTTATAAATGGGCTATTTCTTTGTAAATAATTATGACATCACTTTGTGTTTCTCTCCCTCTTATGCCTAACAGGATATAGTTTTTATAAATACGGAAATTGTTTACAATTGTGGTGTCTAATTTCTATAGGCTCGGTCCGTTCTGTCACTCACTTTTTTCTCCCTGTCCACCACTGAAGCCTTATTTCACCCACGTGATCTAATTGATATGCAGGTAGTATGCAAATTAGCAGATGATGACGCGCAGAGCCCTAGAAAGAGAGAGTTACGTCACTCTGTAGACGTCATTGGGCCAATTATTTAAAAGCAATGGCGGATCATGGGAGCCCCGGATAGTTCCAAACAGTGCGCATAGAATATGTGTCACGTTGGAATATATCTATATCTATATATAAATGTAAAAATCTGAAAATATTGGTTAGTAGTTACCAGAAATCGCGGCTAAGCAGTTCATTTAAATGACCCGCCAAGCTTCGTTTGAAACTACTCGGCGGCTACATGAACCACGCGACCCTCTCGCGTTCTGACCCCTCATTGACGCAACTCTCTTTCTAGGGCTCTGATGTCGCGTAGCAATTTCTAACGACTTTTGGGGCGACCAATAGCGACTGTCGTTACATAAGTTTGCAACCCTTACTGGGAGGTAGCATGCGGCTTTCTCTCATCGTGTACTATGTGTATATTGTCATGGAAACCGCAGCGAACTGCCTGAATTACTGTCAAAGTGGCAGAACACAGGGGAATCAAACACACCCATGCACGTGTAGTGTCAGGTTGTGATTAAACCCTTTCCACAGTTAGGTCTTTGTTGTGATAGATTTAATCAAGAGAAGCAAGATGAAGGCTAAGTCTAACGTTTTGCAACGAGACTTTGACCTTTGTCTGAGGACTTCAGAGATTTGTGCTGGAGGTTTCTCACTGGGGAACTATGGTCCTTCAATTCCCTGATCTTGAGAAAAACGCTTCAATGAAGGTCCACGTATAGGAGGAATAACAGTAACAGGAAACGTAGATACGGCACGTCGGCCTATGGGCTGCTTTACAGGCGGCTACCTGAGATTCATAGTGGGGTGCAATGATTTAAACCGGAGCTCGCTGCTGGTGAAAGTCAGAGGAAAATACAACTCATATAGACGCTTGGCTGTAAGAAAAACTTAACTTGGCCGCACACCCAACCTCCCGCCCTCCCTGCCGTGTATAAATGATGTCATTATTTTCTAACCGTAAAGGGGCGGGGATCTCCGCTTCTCTAACGGCTGAAGCCTGTCTGCAGCCAATCACAAGAAGACGCAAGAATCTCAAACGCTCCCGTCGTCTGGATGGGCGGGTCTTATGAGACTGTCAGTCAGCGTCGGTCCGTCCTCGGCGGTGCACCCATACCCAAGGCTGCAAGAAGTGAATAAGGGCGACAACGCAGAGAGAGAGAGAGGGGAAAAAGACAAGACCACTTCTTCAGAATTTGAAAGCACAGGCTGGGACGAGGTGAGAAACATTCACTTATTTAAACGTCCCGATGGGCAGAGCAGGGTTGTTTTTAAAAAAAAATTATGAAGCGACTTTCGGGGCTTTGGAGAAAAAGTGTAGGGTGGTGTCATTTCTCTGTCGAGGCATTTAAATGGGATCGACGAGTTAAGACTTGTTAGTTGTTTTGAAAGTGCCCTCGTTAAAATGTGGGTTTAATCGTGGATTGTTCGGCGGTGACGGAAAATACCATTAAGTGGGGACACACCTGTTTCCTCCGTCTTATCACATCGTTACAGGGCTTTGTGGAGACAAGACGCTCTTAATCTGGTAATTCAGCGAGCAGCGCATATGGTTTAATAATTTAATTACTGAAAGTGGCCAAGCTAGGCAGAGCAGCAACATTTCTATCGTGTTGCGAAAAGTTTCTTGTCTCGTCCGCTGTGGAAAACCTGTTTGGCCAGTGAGAGAGAATCGATGGTATTCTAGGCGTTTGAGCCGACCGGTGACTTTGGAATGCAAAGAGGGAAGCCAATTTAACTTCGTGTTTACTAACCTCCTAAAATTGACTCTGTGGTTAAGACGTTTTCCCTGTTTGTTTGGCCCAAATGATTGGCTAAACAATTCTCTGTCCGGAGGACATTCCTCCCCCCGAGTCACCACACCCTTCTTCTGCCTCCCGGCCAATGTAGCAGACCCCCATACCTAGCGGCATGTTCTTCTCAACTCCTTGTTTCGGCATGCTCGGCTTCACCAAAACCAACTATACCACCAGACACATTTGTTATGTTGACACGACGACTGCAAATCAATCAACAGAACCATTCGTCTTGTACACGACATTATATTGCAGCTATAGTACTTGGGGTCCCTTATTATCCCCCTTGTGTGTGTGTGTGTGAGGGGGGGGGACTACAGAAGAGTGTGTATGATGTCATTGTGGAAGAACAGCTGACTGCTGACCAAGCAGTTCACACAGGTAGGGGACAGAGGGAAGCATGTTGTCCAGTTAAGTGCACGCACACATACAATGCACTAATTAATAATCAGTGCAGTTTGAGGAAGAATTATGGATGGAATTCACAATCAGAAGATGCTTTGTTTTTGGTCACTGTTTTATTGGTCTTTGCTGTGGCTTGTATAAGGTATTTTGATTGAGCCTATTAGTGTACTGTGGCCAGGACTGAGGTCAATGTAAGAGATGGCTGATTTGCTCACTAGGTCAATGCGAAAGCCTTAACAAGTAAATTGCCTTTATGAAACACTCGTTTCATATACATCAGCATAGCCAGAGGGCATCTGACCCAGGTCTCAACCTAATTTTCTTTTCCATTCTTCCTAGGGTGCTTTTTTTTGCACTGACCCACTATGATTGTTATGCTCTCTGCCCATTGTGTGCATTGGTTAGTGCTTCAGGGATGGGGAACCTATGACTGGAAGTGACGCTTATGTTTCCTTATTGGGTCACAATGCAAGTCGTCCTAGTGCATTTTTGAACTGCTTGGACACAGAGGGATTTTTTCCCCCCTCTACGGCTCTTGGTTATATATAATAAAGAGCTGTTGATTGTTTGTGTTGCTTAGCTATAGATGCCCACAGTAGACCCCCATATAGCCCAAATCATGTGCTTCACAACAGATTATTTGGCCCTGTTCATAATTAGTTTGAGAAGCCCTCCTTCATTCAGCGGTCTCCAGTGTGGCCAGTGTCATTATCAAATTGAAGACTAATTTGACTGCGGGAGAGAGACTGGTGAAAATGACGATCTTAAACCATAATCTGCTTCTGTTGTTGTTTTCTACTTAATTGGTGGTGTGTGGAAACTGGGAATGTATGGCAAATGGGGTCTACACTACAGTGGAGTGTGACATGATGCATGTAGATGCACTGTCCTTAAAATCCTTTTGGGGGAAAATACCCTGTCTTCTTGGTACTTTACAGGAGATAATGTGGGGATATTATTACTGGCAGTTTCCGGCAGCCACATCCCCCACCCGTTCAGAAAGCTTAGCATTTGTTGCAGTTCCTGTTGATAGCAATTTCCCAACACTTCCTCTTTAAGGCACAGATGGACTGGACAAATGAGAGCATCATAACGACAAGTCCAACTGTGTATACTGGTAGTGTGTTTGTGTGTGTGCATCTGTCTGGTCAGGTTGTCCTTTGTGCCGTGTGTCAATAGGCAAGGAGGAGTGCAGCGCCCTAAGGATACGGAACATTAGCTCCCAATGGTGACATCACACTGCAACACAGGAAGCGCGATCAAAGGATGTGGTGAGACAGGGACAGGCTGAGAACAGGAGTCTGGAAGGGCACTTGGCAGAATGGGAGGGTAAAAATGGAGGGAAAGGAGATTTAGATATAGGGTACATGTCAACCTTCCTCACTGAGCCAGCAAGGATTGTTTATGGGTGTGTGTGTTTGTTGAAGTGTGTGCACACGTAATCATACGACAGCAGCCCTTGCCGAGGACTTGTCGAGAGGGAAACGGTAATGATTTCCTACCCAAATCCTGATTAGCTTCCTCCGCAAGTCACCCCATGACTAATTCATCCACGTATTTGTTTCATACTCATCGAATATTAATCAAAAGACTACCAGTTATGTATGTGTTAAGTTTATCTGCATCACATGCTTGCATTATCTCTTTCTATCTCTCTTGTTCTGCCCTCACCACCATCTCCCTCCTTGCCTGTTTCCTTCCATTTCTATCTATCTGTCTGTCTGTTTGAGCTGCAGCGAAGACTCGAGGGTGGATGAATGGATACATCTCTGTGATATTTTTCTCTCTGGTCCTCTGCTCTGAACTGAGCTGAGCGATGTGATAAATTAGGCCGGGGGAGTCTCAATGGCTCTGTCCTATTTTAGGCTCCCCCTTGGTTCCCTGACTTGGTCTGATGCTCGCCTTTCATCTTCCTACTATCACCCAGCACTGGTCTCACGCAGAGCTCGACTTGGCCTTGAAAATGTGAGCCTAACCCGAACATGAAAATTTCTGTCCAAACCAGAAATGACAATATTATAACAATATTTTCTAATAGTTTTTTTTTCAACTGAAGCAATTATTTGGAAAATTCAGCATGACCTGTGGCATGCCCACTGGGTCCAGATGGCCATGTAGATGTGGCCATTGAAGTCAACTCTTAGTCTAAATGAGCCCAATTCCAATCTGACACACTTAAGGGCATATTCACACAATTTCATTTTCTTTTTCATGCCGCCACTTTTTTTTTCTTTTTTTTTTTTAACTCCCACTTATGTGAGTTTTTTGGTCACTAGTGATTTCTGTGGCTGCAAGTTTTAACCGTTTACTAAAGTTTGACTGCATTCCCCAAGTGCTGTCACCTTTAGTTACATCGCATTGTAAATATTAGTGGCATGCAAACAATGTTGGAAGATCAGCCCATTGCTGAGAAAAGTCAACATAGAGTAGGCCTACAACAGAAATTTTCTCCCTTGCAAGTGGAACAACTTTTTTTTCTGAGGAGAAAACTTTCTTTTAGGGTGGAAAAATAGACAGAAATTGTCTTCAACCCAGGTAATTTTTGTTATTTGTTTACATGAAGTTCTCAAATAAAATCTCAAACAGCAAACGTACTACTACTAGAAATAAGTAGCTGAATTTGACAGAATAGACACTTGTACACTGTTTGCTTGCATTAGATTTTATTTAGCAAAGAGTGGTGTTTCTGGGCTAAATATTTGCATAGGGGCCAAGGACATTAGTCGTGCTTAAAAAAAAAAAGCAATTGGAGGAAGTAACCACTATGTGAGTTTTTATCTTATGCTTGAAGAACTCGACACTTAAAAAGTAGATGTGCTTTTAACCAACATTTATTGATGAACGTAATGTTTAAAAGCACGACAAACATCACTAAGCTAACAGTTCGGCCATAATGTTGCTCTCGGTAAAAATGTACTATCTAGGAAACGGAAAGCTTTTTAGGGATTATTATGCTGCTAGGAATACTGCTGTAGTTATTGTAAATATAGGCTGGGTTAATATTGACCACGATCAGAAAAAAGCAACTGGCTCATCTAGTTGTTAGTGTACCTGTCCAGTAAAAAAAGCAAACAACTCTGCATCTGTTCATTGCGTGAAGGTGTCACCAGTATTTATTCTAGTTTTATTTCCCTGCCGCTTGCTTTTTCCCCCCTCCTTTTTATTTTTCCGTAAGTCTTATCCTTTAAGTTTCTTCTGAAGGCTGTCTGTGGAGCTCTGTCTGCCTCTGTTTTCATGCACCAAAATAACAGTCGGCTGGTGTTCACATCGTTCTTTTACTCTTTTTTTTTTTTGAGAATTTCCTCAAGGAAAATTCCTGCAGAGACAATATGTTTCACTGATACATAAAACAAATCACTTTCTATGCACTGACAAGATTTCCAAAAAAGCAAAAATACCAGTTGTGCCTTGTGCTTGACTAGTGTTCAGAGATGAAAATGGGCAAACCCATTAGATGTAATAGATCCGTAATGGTTGTATTTTCCCTTGTAGCATTTCAACACATGTTTTTGGCAATCTTTTTTTTAAAAGTTTTTTTAATTCTACTCAGTGGCATTTTAACTGGTAAGAAGTCCCACTAGGTAAGAGTGAAAAGGTATGGAGAGGCAGCTGGGAAGGGTAAAAGGTGTTGTCAGAACGTGACGTTTTAGAGGACTGCATATGACATGGATCACATTTTGCTAGTGAGCTGGCCATTCATAAAAAACAAAACAGAAGATAGGATTTTATGCTGCATGGATAGCTAACATCTTGACACTCCTTGGCCTCTGTCTTCTTTTTGCAAACCAGTGATGTGCACTTACATGCGTGATTTTATCCTAGGCAGAAGTTAGCAAGAGTTGGCTAAATCAAAAAATCTAGAAAACAGTAGTGCAGGAAAAAAGTCACCCCCTGACATCTGCCTAAGAGCCTCGTGAAAAATGATTGACAGCAAATGGGGACCAATGGAGACACTGGCTTATAAAGAACACTCCTGACTGGCTGACAAGGAGCGGGTACAGAGGACATTTTCTGTCTCCATTTACAGCCGCTATACCCAGATTTTTGTTTTTTTTTTCCTCCTCAGTGCATCTACTTACTTGACAGTTGTTGGGATGTAGACTATTTATCTAGTGTAATAGATATTACACTTATTTTTACACTTACGCATACATTATATGTTGATTGTGCTGCAAATGTGTGTCTATTTGTATTTTGACTATTTGTATATATTTTATTTTGTACCACAGGGGAGTTGCACTTAATTTCATTGTACAGCTGCGCAGTGACAGACATTCATTCATTCATTCATTCATTCATTCATGTAGAAAGAGTTTGACCAAATATTATAAAACGTTTCCTAAATTAAAATCTCTTATAGCCATTATAGTAAATGTATTGTAAACAGTATTTCATGTTTAAACCAGCTGAACAGAGCATCTGTCTTAATTATATAGGAACAAAGTTTGTATTATGTAACTCACTTTTTAATTCTATCATAAAATGTGTGCCTAAGGCAGCATTTTTTTTTTTAAATGTGGAGAATTGTTCACATGTCCTCACTTAGTTCCTTTTTAGGCTGGGAGATGGAGGACAAGAGGAATGGAAGAAGGGATAAAGCATCCTGTTGGCAGCTTTCTGTGAGACCGTCAAGTCAACTAGAGTTTAGCACACACCTCAGGCTATAAGTGTAAATAAATAGACATTCAAGATTTTACTCTTCATTGTAAGTTAACTTTGTCCTGTTTTTAAACCCATACGTGCACAGCATGCACACAGAAATTGGTACAATGGTGTGGCCTAGCTTACTGCAGTGGTGGTTCAGGCGTGTTGTGTATTTGAGAAGGTCTGAGGACTTTGAAATTGGCTGAGACATTCCTCGTAGCGCACGTCCTCCTGTGCTTTACCGTGCACACACACACACACACACACACATACATACATACACACATTGTTGAAAAGTGTCCTAGGTGAACTTTGAGTGACTCATTGTTAGTAATCATCCAATCTGTACATTCTGCCATTTTGAATCGATGCATCAATACTCAACCAACCGGTTCTCTATTCTTTTCTTCTTTTTTTTTTTTTAACATTTCTGGCTCTGGTCATACGTGTTGCATGCTGATGATTTCCTTCACGTTGGACTGGAAGAATCAAAGGACCCACATTGTCCCACATTTGGTATGCATTTACTCATAACTGTCCAGATGACAGCCGTTCCTGTGTATTACCCTGTATTTGCCTCATCCTGTTGCTTTGTGATCATTGAATAACGTTTCGCAATGGCTTCTGCCATGGTAAAAGACGCAGCAGTTCCTGCCCGCAGCAGTTCCTGCCCGCAGCAATTGCCCCTATATATATATATATATATATATATATACTAGTGGTGGGACTTGATTAAAAAAATTAATCGAATTAATTATGGGCTTTGTAATTAATTAATCTTAATTAATCGCATTTTAATCGCATATCGATATTTGACACTAGAAGCAACATTTTTCAATTCAAACAGGTCTTGGTAGATGACTAAATCAATGAATAGACCCATAGATAAGTTTAAACAACAAAATCCTGTTTATTTTGTTCAAAACAAGTTTGTTTTGTAAACGCAGTACTTTTTGTAACCCCTGATCTTCTGCCACTGAAAGTGGTCTACAGTCCACAGCAATCCATTTCGCCAGTGAGTTTGTTAATTTATCAGACGTGGACTTACTCATCTTGGCTTTGAAACCCGTCATATGGTGGAGAGTCGGTTGGCGACTCTGCTTCGTTGTACTAGGAGGAGCACTCGCGTTAGCGTTAGCTCCGGTGTTCGTACTAGCTGCAACGTGTTTCGCATTTAGGTGGTACCTGAGGCTTGAATAACTGCGGTGCGATGCAAACTCTTTGTTGCAGAGTCTGCACACAACAGTGCTTTTATGTAGGCTTCCATCCGACCGTTTTTTAAACGTAAATTTCCCATCCACAGAGCTAAGCAACGCGGTGTCATCCTTGTCGTCCATCACATCTGTTGTTAGCATACTAACTTGTTAGCCTAACCTACTCCGCCTTCCGCTTGACTGACGTCACTCGGAGCATCGGTATAATCCGTATGCCAGAAACGAGTGCACTGAGAAGCATTCCTTGTTGACTGGAGTGTAAAAATAAAATGCGATAAAATGCGTTAATTTTTTTAATGCCGTTATTTTTCCTATAATTAATTATCGAATTAACGCGTTAAAGTCCCAGCCCTAATATATACACATAAGGCTGTCTATGGCCAAAAGTAGATTTCACTTGCATCGTATATTGTTTGTCATTTGTAGTTTGACGTTGTGGTTAGTCGGATTATTGTCATCACGAATGGCTAAGGACTGGCTGTTTATTTTCTTCCTTGAACTCACTGTTTGACCTTTGGACTCGGACTCCAGCAATCAGCTTCTTCACATGGTCGTATTCTTCTTGCTGTATTTATTTGTTTAGTGTAAATCACTGTTTCGGCCAGCCCCAGGCTTTCTTCAGTGCAAACCTTTTATGGTATTTAGGGCAGCTGTGTGACACATCATGAGTCAGCGTAGACCCGACTTGCGGCTATGATCTTGAAATCCATTGTTCTTAACTTATTGGCATCTATGGTGGGACAGGTAACGGCAGTGGTGTTTGACCAGAGATCCATACATGGTTTTTGTATGTTAGTAAAGGCCTTCTTCGAGCTTGGTCTGTCATATCTGTTGCTCAGACCCAATAAGTTAGCTTCTTTAAACTTTCCACTATCTGCCTCATTCTACTGTATCATTTGGCTGATTATGGTGAATCATTTTTTCCAAGGAAATACACAATAATAGCCATCAAAATAAGCAATTACAAAAACCTTCATAATTTGGACAATTATGGATTATCTCTTTTTTTATGTCTGATCTTCTGCTTATAATCAAAACCGGATTATATATTTATACACATTTCCATAGCCCTACAATAGCTGTGGGAATGTACAAAAAATGTGTGCTTTCTCCCTTCCCTTGATGCTGATATTTGGACTGGTGAAAACCTATGAAAGTTGTACAATAAGGTTTTTTTTACTGTGTAGTTCCACCTTGCTTCTTGTAAGCAATGCGGGGTCAGTGCAAATAAATTCCTTGTGTTCACTAATCCATATGATTAAGAAGCTGGTTGATACTTCAGGAAGGGGGAGTAGTTCCTTTTTTACTAACCCTCCTGTAACTCTTCCAACTACCCGCCACCTCACACTCTGGTCAGCAAATACTGCCTGGGTGACTTGAGAACTGGCTGCGTGAAAGGACTACATGGGTTGTGTAGAGAGGAATGAGAACTTTGCCCCTTCCTGCTCTCCTGCATGGGAACAAACATTATGCAAGCCAGGCAAATTTTGCCTGAGATGCATGCAGACTCACGTACACGCACACACACTTGACCCTCCCCAAGACGGGTCATGTGACTACGCAAGAGTCTTTGTATGTGCCCCAGCATTCAGAGTACAGCCTTAATGCACAGGCATTTCCAAACCTCTCTTTGAATCTGATATGACTCGTGTAACACTTCACTTTACTCATGTGTCTGAGTAATTTCTCTTTAATTCTCATTCTCTTTATTTTCTTCTTTCTTTTGATATTCTTTAAACTATGAGTGATATGAAAACCAGTTCGTCATGCATTGTGTCCCTGGCCAAGATCTTATCTGGCATCTTCATTTTATATATATATATACACACATACACACACACACACACACACTATATATATATATATATATATATATATATATATATATATGTGTGTGTGTGTGTGTATTATATAAGTTCCTTTTTTATACAAATCTGGTATAAAATCCAGGGCTCACTTGATTATTCTTGAAAATGTCACACAATTTAGTGTCACAAAATAATAAAAACAGGTTTTTAGTTTTGGATGCACTCATAATGGACATAGGTAGGTAGGGCTGAACAATATTATAAAAATAGACATTAGGATATTGTTTTTTTTGCAATATGTATTGCAATTTTAAAGAATAAAAAGGAATTAGATGACTTCATCAGATATATGCAGCTTTTGACTTTCAAAGCTCCACCTGCAGAGTTTATCACTCCAACAGTGACAAGGGTGATTTTAGAGGAGGAAATAAAGCAGCTGTGCAAGAGTCAATTAGACTATTTGTCAGATGTGCTACAATATTATTCATCAAGCATAGCCATAAAAAAGTGGACCTTGCTTTGATTTTGTTTTCTGTCAAGCAGTAAAAACTGATGGGCCAGATTTGCCTGACACTGCATCCTTTGCAATGGGACCAGCACACGAGTGTATTGGGATGTTGATTCTGAAACGATACATCATTCAGCCCTGGATTCAATTGAAACGTTTCAGTATTTAAGGCTCAACCTATGATTTATTTGACCATGTAACATTGGGGTATGTTTCCATGCATAACTTGAAGAGTTGTTATCAGGTGAAACTAAGTATATTGCGTCTTTCTCCACCTGTAGTCCTTGTATTCCGAGACTTGTCAATCAATTTGGGAGGGATGCCAGGTTCCATTCCTGTGTCTAGTATTTTGGTAGCATGGCTACCCTTTTGTTTACATTTGAATTAAAGGTTTTAGTTTACCTTTTTTAAATATACATTTTATACTTTCTCATCGGTAGACACTTTTATCCATAGTGACTTGGAATTAGCAAAATATTAGTGTTAACCTACAGATGTGTCACGCTGGTCAGAATAGAAGAGTGTTGTAAGCTGAATGCAGATGGTGAAAAACAAATCTTATTGTTAATTATGAAATCTATAAAGAGAGACTGCACATTTATAATTTGGAACTGAGAAATGCAAGGCGGTCCTACTTCTCTGACATCATTGCCAAAAACAATAATAATGTATGTGCCTTGTTTGCTATTGTCAACAGGCTATCAAAGCCCCCTAGTGGCATTAACCTCTGAATTTCTGTCTACCAGGGCCTGCAATGAATTTGCCTTCTTTAATGTCAAAATTCAGAAAATTAGATAGGCAGCCAGTGCCTCCATACTAGGTACAGGGCATGTGTTGTCCCTAAGTCCACCTAACATCAATTCAAATAGCATGTCACAATTTGATCCCATAAACCATCAAAACTTGGGACATCATACAACATCTGAAATCTTCCTCCTGCTGCCTTGATATTCTGCCAACAGGCTTTTTCAAAAATGTTTCTAATTGCGTGTCCTCAGATCTTATACAAATTGTCAACACATTTCTTCTCTCAGGTCTCTTCCCACATTCCCTGAAAACTGCAGTCATTAAGTCACTCTTAAAAAAAAAAAAGAATAAGCTAGAGACTTCACTACTGAACAGTTATAGGCCCATATCAAACCTCACTTTTTTAAGTAAAATAATGGAAAAAGCTGTTTTCCAGCAGCTCAATACATTTTTGCCACTAAACAACAGTTTCAATGTCTTCCAGTCAGGATTTTGACCACAGCATTTGAGACTGCTCTTGCTGAGGTCTTTAATGACATCCGCTCAAACACAGACATGGGCAGAATCTCAGTCTTGGTATTATTGTATTTCAGTTCTGTATTTGACAGAGTTTACTACAACATACTACTAGACTGATTGGAAAACCGGGTGGGACTTTCTTGCACAGCACTAAACTGGTTTGAATCCTACTTAAAGGACAGGGACTACTTTGTGTCTGTAGCTAATTACAAATCTGAGGATACAAAAATGACCTGTGAAGTTCCCCAAGGCTCCATTCTGGGGCCGCTTCTGTTGAACATATATATGTTCCCACTAGTCCAGATCATGGAAAACAACAAAATGTTACCATAATTATGCAGACAACATGCAGATTTACATAACCATATCACCAGGGGACTATAAACCCATACAAGCACTGAGTAAGTGTGTTGAACAAATTAGTGATTGGATGTCGCAGAATTTTCTTCAGTTAAACAAAGCTAAAACTGAAGTAATTAATTGCCTTTGGAGCCAAGGAATAACGATTAAAAGTCAGCACTCAGCCACAATCGGTAATGTTAAAAACCACAAACCAAGCCAGAAATATTGGTGTAGTCATGGACTCAGGTCTGAATTTAGATAGCCACGTTAAGACAATTACAAAGTCAGCCTACTATCACTTGAAGAATATATGAAGAATTAAAGGATTTGTGTCTCAGCAGGATTGGAAAAACCTGTCCATGCATTTATCTTCAGTCGACTCAACTACTGTAACAGTGTCTTTACAGGTCTTTCTAAAAAATCAATCAAACAGCTGCAGCTGATTCAGAACTCTGCTGCTTGATTCCTTACTAAGACCAAAAGAGTGGATCACATCACTCCAGTCCTGAGGTCGCTACATTGGCTTCCTGTCCATCAAAGAATTGATTTTAAAACTCTGCTCTTGGTTTATAAAGCACTGAATGCTTTAGGGACAAAATACATTTCTGATCTACCGCTACACTATGAACCATTCAGACCGCTCGAATCATCTGGGACGGGTCTGCTTTCTGTCCCCAGAGTCAAAACTAAACATGGAGAGGCAGCTTTCAGTTTTTATGCACCACATGTCTGACACAAGCTCCCAAAAAACTGCAGGTCTGCTACAACTCTGTTCTTTTAAATCTAGACTGAAGGCTTTCCTCTTTGCTGCTGCCTTTTATTAAATAAAACTTAAAGTTTTTGATTTTCATCTTACACCGCAATGTAACTTTTACTTTTTTTTAAATGCATTTTTATTGCCTTTGTTGCTTCTCTTAATGCCTTTTGTGTTTTATGCAAAGCACTTTGACTTGTCTTACAGCGATCTTGGAGCACTAAATTGTAATCATATAGCCAACAGTGCATGTCATATGAAGTGCAATTAGTGTAAGTGCGCAACAGGTAGATCACCAACAGTGACATGAATTGAAGCCGATTCAAATTAAAATAGCTCAGCAGTGCCACAGTCAGCATTCCAGTAATGTTTAGAATAATCTGTTGGTTAGGGCAGAGTGGAAAAGGCAAGTTTTTAGGCCTTTCTTGAATGAAGTGAGTCTGCAGCTCTAATGGAAAACAGTAATACATTCCACAATTCTGGGGCCAGGTGAGAGAAATGTTTGGACCTAGAGCTCATCGCTATTGAATAAGGCGCAGACGGTAGAACGAGGAGGGAGTGTACATGTTAATGTGGGTTTGCAGGTAGTAACTAGAAGCCATACAAAGAGTGGTTCACACACACCAACATTACAGTTGTTCAGCGAACACTTGTTAAAGCAAGTAAGGTCATCCAAGAGTGAACCATGATGTGCCTCACTTGAGTTAACAGAGGAATGAACTTGTAACTTGGACAGTAAGATACTGGTATTATTGGTATCTACCTTGTGTGAATAAAACCTGTTGGAAATTAATCTGGAATGGAGAGAAACAAAATTGTATGTAGAATTGATTTCAACAAAGAGAAAAGGGAAGTGAGAAGAATTTAGAGCCTTGTGTCCCACTTTGTACTTGAGCAGAACACACACTTACTGGGGTCTGCTCATTATAATGTGCTGCACTACTATTTGTCACATGAGACGACATGCTCATCAGAGATCAACCATCCATTAGTAACATGCTTAAGCATTGTAGGAGAAGTGCATCATGGGTTTTTTTTTCTGAGGTGGTCTCAAACAGCAAATAGAAAGCGTTGTACTGTAGCAACTAGCCTGTGTGTGTGTGTGTGTGTGTCCCTCTGGCAATGACAGTATGATGTATGGAGCAGAGCGGCAGCCTGCTATCTCACAGAACAGGTGGCTGTCTCCAAAGATGGAGAGAAAGAGAGAAGAAAGAGGGAAAGGGAGAGGGGGAGGAACCCCAGAAAGCAAGAAAGAACCCTAGAAAGGGGGCAGGGGGGCAAAGGAGGAACCCATGAAAAGGAGGAAAGAAGGAACTTCAGGAAGGGGGGAAAGAAAGAAAGAGAGGAAAGGGGGGAAAGAAAGAAAGAAGGGAAGAACAAGCAAAAAGACAAAGAAACTGAGAACATGATGTGGACATATAAACCAGTTTAAACGCTCTGACTCGTAGAAGAAGGTATAATCTAGAAGATGCTATTTGGGCCACTCACTCACCGCAGTCCCCCCCCCCCTTAAAGGAGTGTGTCTCAAATGTATATAGCTTAGAAGGATTTCGCTTCTGTTTTATCATCATTGATTTAGTTACTTTGTCAGTGTTCAGTGAGTCTTAAGTCTTGCAGTGTATAGTTGGTGTTGGTCTAGGTTGAGGTCGGTGAAGGTCTGGAGAATGAGGCTGCTGGCTGTCAGCCAGGCTGTTATCCCATCACCCACTGCCATCTATCCATTACTGTCAGCTTGTGGGAGATGTATATTGATCCGTGTATGTGTGTGGTCATATCTTTCACCTACAAGCCAGGTGGCACTTAAAAAATGCCTATCTGGCACTGAAGGACAGAAAGCGGACAACTGTGGTGTGAAACTGGGCACTGGATATCAGTAAAGGGGTGGTAAAATTTTTTGTTTTTTCTTTAAGCTGAAAACATGTTGGTATGGACCCAGTATAGGAGAGCTGATTGCCCTCATTATAATTTCAACAAAAAATTAGATGCACCAGCAGGGTTGGGGTTAGATACCATTTTATCAAATCTGAATCCTGTATCAAATCTGTTTGTATAGAATGCAAATCCATTTGAATCCTACAACGAAAGTTAAATGGAGAAAAAAAGAATTGATAAAGAAAATAATAGAAAATTTACAAATAGGTCAAAGGCAGCTTATTAATTTTTATTCAGATATTTGGGTCCGTTCTTGCCAGTTGTTTGTACTGTACTGTAATGTATTGTAATTGACCATGATGTCAGAAATAAATAAAATTGGGTGTAGATTTTGTGGGTGTAGACACATCCGCATGACATCATCACTTGTTGAATCCACAGTCAAAATTAAATGATCTTTTGTGCTGTAATAGTGTATATGCAACTGATGGCGGTTGTAGAATATAGGTGCGAATTTTTTTTGGGGGGGGGGGGTCAATAAGAGATTAGTTTATCTCTGAATTTAGCAAAGCCGGATATTTTATCAACTCAGAATTGGTTCCAAAACAGAACCAGCTATCAAACCCCAGTCCTACACACAACACGGACTCTTTGAGAGAGATGATCCATCCATGATTTTTATTAATTCCAGGGGGAAAAATTACATTACAATCAGCCCCCTCTGGATTAGCTGCTTAATGTGGGGACTCATGCAACATAGGCAGCATGCATGTTATCCAGCTTGTTGGCTCATAAGCCGAATAGAAAGCCATGTGCAGGTTTTAGCCCACCAAACTCTCTTGGTAGACTAATGAGAAGCTGAGGTGGGGTGTTCTCCAACACTGCCACCTTCAGCCCCGCCACACCACCATCACTGTCCTCTTGATCCACAGCTACTTTTTTCTAAATGTGAGTGGGCGGAGACAGGCTAAAATGAGTGCCTACTTAGCTCCCTAAGCCAAGGTTACACAGCAGTGGTACAGTTAGAGGTGTGTGTGTGTGTGTGTGTGTGTGTGTGTGTGCGCGCATGCGTGTGTGTTTGCATGCGCGATTTGGAGAGCCCATGAAAGGCCTTGCATGGGCAGCAGGGTGTGTATAGTGTTGTATCTTGCGCCATTTATTGAGTGCAGCATTCTCTGATCCTCCTCCTGTTCCCTTTGCTTCCTTCTGCCTGCTTTTCCAGGCCAGCGCTGAACCCTCGGCCCCGTTCTGTTTTCCACCTAACGCACAGGACACAACCCAGGAAAGGGAAGAGGAAGAGGGTGCGGCTCAGGAACGGGACTTAGATCACCCCGCTCTCCCTCTCTCTTCCTCACTTGTTCTTTCCCTTTTCTAGTTTCCTTCTTTTATTGCATTGACAGAGAACGAGCTGGTTCTGGATTTGCCAAGGTGCTGCTTTTTATTAGGTGTGCGAGCACATTGGTGTTTGCATGTTTTCCCTCTGGCTTTTCAGTGCTAGGGTAGATTCTAGTTTAGAGCTAATAAATTGTGTTTTGTTTGACAGATGGCAGCCATCAGAAAGAAGTTGGTGATAGTAGGGGATGGTGCATGTGGGAAGACCTGTCTACTCATTGTCTTCAGCAAGGACCAGTTCCCTGAGGTCTACGTCCCAACAGTGTTTGAGAACTACATCGCTGACATTGAGGTTGACAGCAAACAGGTAAGTTGTACAGATCTCCATTTCCGCTAATTTGTTATGGTTAAATGATTATTAAAGCCCTTGCTTCAGAAAATGTGGACTCTGTGAGACAACTTGTCTGTACAAGCTGTGGAATAAAATGGCAACATACTTAGTATGAATCCTGAATTTGTTCCAAGAATGTTGTCTCTACCCAGATATTGTCATGTTAACTCGCATGCTGGGCACCTGGAATGCCAGCTGCAAAAGCCAGATGAGTATGAGCCATGCAAGTTGATCACACTGCAAAACGCACCTCCCTCCTTTTTTGCCTGGAAGCAAACAAATCGAATATGAGATATTTCTTACATGATTTAGTTTTTTTTATTTATTTTTTTGAGCATAGCTGCATCACATCACATCTATGGGTTACATGACACGGGTACATGGAACTACATGCAGTTGTGTTTTGGTTATTGATTAAAAACCACACTTTTGTAAAAATGTATGATTTTGTTGACTTAGTAAAATGACTAGATAGTGACAAACTTGGAGCTGCTTGTTAGCTTGCTTAACTGAAATCAGTGTTACAGAACACATTGAGAGCAACGTGAAGTTTGATGATAACTTGAGCAACAGCAAGCTTTGGAACCTTCTCTGTTGATAATTTGTCAACAAGGGAATGTACTGCCATTTATCTTTATGAAACCAAGATCCGGTGGTACAGAAAGAAAAAGAATCAGTAACATCCATGGAGGCTGTCTGAGTTATAACACCAAGGTTCATGGCTGTGATTTCCAGTTCTGCTCATTCACAGACCTGGTCCTGATGAGTGTAAGCATTGAAATCCCAATAATGAGTTTTAGATTCTCCTTTTGTGCCCTTTTTCTTCAAATCACTCTTGCCAAATACATTTTGAAGGATGAAAAAGTCTGTTCTGCCATATAAATCCCAACAAAGTAAGGTGTAAATTTAGTTTGAACAATGACTGATGGACTGAGACAGAGAAGGGGGGGGTCACTGAACATGGTAAGCAAATCTTTTGTTGTCTTTTAAAGGCTTGGAAGGAACTGTAGACCTCTAGTCAACAACAGGAAATGCATCGTCACTGACATCTGATGCAGGATTAACGTCCCACTATGGCCACTACCCCCTCTCATGGGTTATACATCATGACTAATGCTTTATATCCTGTTCCTGTTTCCCGCACTGTGCTGCAAAATCTTGGATCAGCTTGCTTCCTCAAATTTAAAGTTTTGTAAATCCAAGTGTAGGTAAGACTAGCTTGACTGTACCTTTTACAGAACATTGTATGTTAGGCATTGTACAACATTGGTCCATATGTGCACTGACAGTTGTAGCCATTTGACTTTCCCGATGTGTCTTGGTTCTGAAGTCAGTCTTGATTCATCACTGCCCCATTAGTGCTGCCAGATGTGACCAATCATACAATAACAGCTAAGAAGAAAGGGAGAGCGCAGTTAATTAGCTTGATGCATTCTGCATAGAGCTTCGATATGGAGCAGGACCTGAGAAGTAAAAACTTGCTGCCCTGTGGGGAACGCATACTGTTGATGGCCGACTCCGGAGAGCCACCTACTGGTGAGAAAATGTCAAGACCAAGCAGGAGATGAGCGTTCGTCTACCATAGTAGTGGATATATTTTAGTTTGCCGCGATCTGACTTTCCTCAGGTTCCCTGACAGGGCATGCTGTACAGCCCAGCCTACTACTGCACATCCCCGTGACAAATCGCCTGTCTTGTTCAGATAACTGGTGAGCCACCCTGAGTGCAGTCAAGAGAGTCCAGCAGAATTAGTAAGATACCTTTTTCCTGACCAGAACTAATTCAGAACACGAGTATACTTTTTGATGGGAGGAGGGGGGCTGTGCTGCTCTCGTGAGACTGAAAAGACCATTAATTTATCTTTTTCCCCCCGGTAACAGGGGCAGTGTTTCTGATGGTGGGGTTGCTCTAGAATAAATGGGATAGGATGATAAACTAGGACAACAGTTACAGATCCGCCAATAAACTGCAGTTGACTGGCAGTCTTTTATGGTCAGCCACAGTATGATTAGTGCACGATAGGCTAGGTTACTGTGCATCCAATACTCCTACAGAGTGTGTTCTCAGATTTAATGTGTTCTGCTTCACAAGTAGCAAATGTTTTTGTTGGGTATCTGTTTTATCTAGAGCAGGTCAGCCACAGCCCCTCTCGCTGTGACTAGTTTGATTAACAGCCATAGAAGAGCCTTGGGAGGAGCCATGCTCAGTCCTGGGGAGTTTGGTTTATAGACCTGGTTCGAGGGCAGGGTAATTCTAAATCTCTCTCTTTTCAATTTCTTTTCTCCCCTTTTCAGTTGGCAGCCAATCTGCACTTATTTGCCCCTTTCTCTTTTTGTATGCCTCTATCCTTGTATGTGGGGTTATGTCAAACTCCCAACCCCTTTTTATGGGTTAACTATGTGACTGAAATGGCACTCAGTGCTTGTGGCCACCTTTTTGTTTTTTTGATGTTGTCTTTGTCCTTCTGTCCTGTCTGTCCCTCAAGGTGGAACTTGCACTATGGGACACAGCAGGTCAGGAAGACTATGACAGACTGAGGCCTCTCTCCTACCCCGACACAGACGTCATCCTCATGTGCTTCTCCATAGACAGTCCTGACAGTTTAGGTAAGGCTAGACAAACTCTTAAAGGGATGTGATCCAATAATGTTGTTAATTAAAAAGCTGATCTAAATATAAATATTTAGATTCTACGCTCATGAGATTTGGCACAGGAAAAAAAAAGTATGTGAACTTGAAAATAAATAAACTGCTGTTTTCCTCTCCTTTTCACAGGTTAGTTGTGATCATCTGGTGAAAAATGTTCTCGTTTCAGAGATCAGTCAGAATTTTGTTGATGGTGGCAAAAAGTTAAAAATATTTGTACACATCGCTCTGTATAGGTAAAACCCACTACAAAAAGGTTGCAAAGATATTAAGTGTCAAAGCACATTGGCAACACTCATAAGACTTGGCATAGCACTAATAGTATATACACTATCTAAAGCCTGTGGAAATAAGGCCAGTAGTTTTATTTCAATTTCTGTAATTTGAGTGGGAGATTACCAGGAGATGCAAATGCCATCACTGCAGGAACACGTGTATCATGCATTTACCAATTCAATATATCCATAAATTGGGTTCATATAAATCTATTGCATAATATGATTCCTGTAAAAACAACTTCGGTGTGTGTGTGTGTTTGGGTTTTTTTGGTAGAGACTAGCTCACTAGTGTTTAATACACGGAGTGGAATGAACAAGGATGCACACAATGCACAGAACAAATTTCCACAATGGAACTTGGCCATGATAGCCCTGTTTGACTGGAAGCTGGGATTGCATTTCCTGAAAGCAAACGTAGAATATTTAATATTTATTGCTGGCTTGGCTCAATGTTCTCATAGTCTTCCAATAATTCATGTCCAACCAATGAAGAAACATGTCCCCTTAAGAAAATCCTGTTTCCCACAGTTTCTTGATTAGGCAGGGCCCCAACTAGCATTCCTACTGTACCTCAACATGGCATCTCTTTCCAGAAAAAACAACAGCGCCGGTCTTGGCTAGCAGGCTAGACCAACCATCACCCAGGGTTCAGTGACCCCCCCCCCAATGTTTATGCCTCTGCAATGATAAGGGAAAGGACAAGCACTCTCCTTGTAGGGCAAAACTGGAATTTGTTGAGAGTAGATAATGGGTAGATTGACTGTGATCTTTGTGCCTTTCCGTTCTTGTAGAGAACATTCCAGAAAAGTGGACGCCTGAAGTAAAGCATTTTTGTCCAAACGTCCCAATCATTCTGGTGGGGAACAAGAAGGATCTGAGGAATGATGAACACACACGCAGGGAGCTGGCCAAGATGAAGCAGGTTTGTGTATTTCTGTGTGAATTTGTACTGATGGTACAAACATAACCTCAGTCTCCATTAGGCCTATAAATCCCAGTGACACCTGTAAGCCTCCTAATGTCTGCATACCAGTGTATTATTAACCCCCTGTATATGGGCATCAATCCTACAGGAGCCTGTAAAGCCAGAAGAAGGCAGAGACATGGCCAATCGCATCAGTGCCTTCGGCTACTTGGAGTGCTCAGCCAAAACCAAGGACGGTGTGCGGGAAGTGTTTGAGATGGCCACCAGAGCAGCACTGCAGGTTCGCAAGCGCAAGAAGAAGGGCTGCGTGCTGCTGTGAGGCAGGGAGGCTAGTCGGTCAGAGCACCAACAGCAACTGACAGAAGGACACCCCCCCCCCCGCAGACTACCGACAGTAAAATCCTGTTGGTAAACCAAGAAACCTTTAGAACAATGGCTTCCTTAGACTATATTTACACTGCAACACAGATGCCACCGGCAAATATGAAAGACTGACACGCCTGTTTAAAAGCAAATCAGCATTTTTGCTGTTTTCCTCTTTTGTGTCTCGCTGTCCCTTTTGTTCTTCTGTTGCTTTTTTCTTTTTCTCAGCACACCAGCCTGTTTGTGTGAGGGGCCAGCCCCCTCTTCCTCTATGTTTGTATGTGTTGTGCATATATGTGCATATACTTATACACCGATCAGCCAAAACATTAAAACTACCTGCCTAATATGCTGTTGGTCGCCCGTGTGTCGCCAAAACAGCTCTGACCCATTGAGGCATGGACTCCACAAGACCTCTGAAGGTGTCCTCTGGTATCTGGCATCAAGACCATTTGGCCCTTGTCAAAATCGCTCAGATCCTTACTCTTGCCCATTTTTCCTGCTCCCAACCCATCAACTTCAAGAACTGACCGCTCACTTGCAGCCCAGTATATCCTACCCTGTGACGAGTGCCGTTGTAACGAGCTAATGTAATTCACTTACCTGTCGGTGGTTTTAATGTTTTGGCTGATCGGTCTATATTGTCATCCCGCCACTGCCTCTGTGTTACCATTGTTTACAGAGAAAAGGCCAAGTCGCTTGCACACCCACCTGGCAAGCTCTCAGCCCACAGCCACAACCGGCATGGAACTAACTCATGAAGTATTGTCTTAGATTTGGTTTACCAGTGTCGAAATTGAAAATACCCTGTGGAACACTCTCTTCAAAGTGGTTGTAACTCCCATCTCCACTGTACATCAGCTTTGGTCATTCCCTTCAGCTATCTCCATACCACTATTCATTTTACACACTTAAACATTATTTCAAGAGTCCTGAGTCAGCAGAGCCTTCTTTCTCTTTCCCAGCATTCTCGCCTGACAAAAAAAATGACTGTAAATCTAGGGACCGTGAATGAACTCGTTCGCTGAAACCTACTACTACTACTACATTGAAAGTTAATACATTCATTTAAAACTCCAACTCTCACCTCCACACTCCTACCCTTCTTCCTCCCCCGCTGCCTCTGGACATGCCTTCCCCCTCTCCTCCTCCTTTGCCCAACAGTAACATAGCTTCCTTCCTTTGCCCTCCCTGACGCATCCCTCCCCATTTATCCGGGCTTGGGACTGGCACTAAGAATGTACATCCTCAGTGGCTGAGTTGAGTTCATTCACTGAAACCTACAGGAGCTAAAATGATGAGGACTGCTTGGGTGCAGGGAGGTTTTGGAATGCACCTTGCTCTGTCTTTGCTATGGTGAGAGCATACGCTGGTACCAGGGACACAGTGGTCCTTTGTCAGAAATACAATCATTCTAGTCAAGCGTACATTGCCTCAGACACGCTACTAACCAGACCACACCAATGCCTTCCCACAGTTGGCCCTTCCTCATATTTGTTAGTTTTCTGTCAGGTTTATTATCATCTTGTTATGCAGGCAAAATGTGGTATTTGTCTGCACTGGATTCATTGATGCTAGTGTACATTGTTACCCATGGGTTACTGATTTTTAACACCTGCTAATCAACAACATTAACATGTAGTCTGACTTAGGTTCATGTTGAATATATACAGAACCTAATCCTCATCCCAGTTTGACAGCTCAAAACCTTGTCCTTGGTAATGTGGTAACTGCTAACTAATCACTAAGATCGATCGCTGCCTTGATTATTTGTGATGTTGACTTTTGTTGATTACTCACAATAGCCCTTTTTGAAGCCACACCAGCGAACAGAGTCTCTTTATATCAAAAATGCGTGACTGTGTAGACATTCCCTGAAATGTGAGTTGGAGGGTAATAAAGGGCATGTAACTATAGTCATTGTCAAATATAACATTTTGTTTCTTCAGTAGCCCGAAAGTCATTGATATGGGTCCTCGGAGCTGACCCAAATGTTCCCCTTATCCCTTTACCATCAGTTCACTGATGCAATAGCAGTCCAGCTAGTTGCAGCAATATGCTGGAAATCTATCAAGTTTGTTTTCACAACAAGTTTGATGTAAGGATATTCAATGCATCAATGTCAATTGTTCACAGATAGCCCCTCACATGCTCTCTCCAGCTACTAAAGCCCATTTCAGCTGATTGGACACTGTGTGACACTGGCCCTACTGCTAGCTGCTTGCAGGTTAGCAATCTGCTGTTATGGTGGTTTTGCTAACACTGTAAGACCAGTAGGCAGTGGGCTTGAGCTAGTTCTGGCCAGGGCCACCATCTCCCATCTCTGTCATGTCCTGGACCTAGAGAGAGGCCACAGTTCAGTACAAAATGCTGATTGTGATGATGCTTTTCTAAACAGGACTAGGGGATGTGTTTAATGTCTGGACAAGACAAATATGTTAATAAAGTATTTTTGAAATGCCTAATAATTGTATTATACCGTCTTGTTCTTGCTACAGACCCAAAGTGAGAAGTTAAATCAAAATGTGAAAAAAAATATGCCTGCAAATTATTTAAATTTATTCTGAAATGGCTTCCCACTAGACTGTTTATTGTGAACTGTATTATTTGACACTTCTGTAAGGATTACCTTAGCTGTCATTAGCATAAAGTACCTAATTCAAGAGAGCATGCGTAGTGCTCAGTTATGTCAATTAGATTTAAAAGTGTAAACTTTTTGCATATACAGTCCTCTAAACTCTCAATGGCACATACAAAAAGGGGAAGGAAAGGAAGCTTTTTTTTCCCAAATATCTCATAATAACAAATGGGCAAAAACTGACACTTGAATGTGCACCACATATTTAGGTCCTGCCCTGCCTTAGCTCAGCATCTGGTGTGATCATGACGGTACATTTTTCAGAGAAGAACAGTATCTTAGAGTTGAAACGGATAAAGGACAGAAGCTCTAAATCTAAGACCTGCAATAAACGTATTTAAGCACAGCTTTAAAAACGTGTAGACAAAATCTGATAAATATGCAGTTGTTTATTTTTTATCCAGTTGCAGCATTGCAGTATATTATAGATATTATATTGGACTTGTGAACAGTGAGCTAATTCATGAAGAGCCAGGCTAGATTTGAATCTTTTTTTTAAAAAAAATTTTCCCCACTGCCATTGTAGAAGTTTGTGTTGTCTTGGGAGAAGGAACTACAGTCCTATATGGCTTGCTGTCAGTAGACTGATGAGTGACAGGTCCTCTATTCTGGGTTGGAAAGACACTGACTAACATTCTAAAATGGATATTCATCCCTTAGTCATGATGCAGTCTGCATTGTTCTCCCCCTGAAAATAGATTCAATCTTGCACCTTTCCCAAGTGTACTCGTAAGACTTAATTTTCAGTTAGCCTACTCTTTTTTTCCTTCTGGATTTTGCTCAGAAACTCAAAATCCATACTACACTCACCCGTACTACTTTGAAGGTTTACACAGCAACACACTGAGTCTATGTGTTGGCAGGGGCTCTAAAACCTTGCATCCCCAAAAAGTCTACTTCCCAGGATGTCAGTGAAACTATAATTTTACTATTGATACCCATGCAGTTTAGACAGGGCCAGTGACATGTTCAGTACATTAGTTTATAGTTGTTTTTTTTTTTTGCAGCATACTCCTAATCTGGACACTTTGCTGAGGGAACAGTGAGTCAGGTACTTATTTTATCACCATAGACAACCAGACTGAACCAGTGTTTGTATGAAATGTCCCACTTGCAATGAACTCAGATTCATAACTGCAGAGAGTAAAGTTAACATCTACGTATCATTGTTGAAGCTTACAATTTCATTTGGCAGATGCTTTTATCCAAAGTGATGTACATCTGAGAAACTGATTTAGTCAGGGTCATAGAGATGTCACTGTCATTTAAAAGCAAGTAAATTTTAGTTAATCGGCTCTAAGTGTGATGTGAACATTGAAAATCTGACAATGAAATAATACATACACGTTCCATAATATTCAGCCATTGTATATGTTTATTCGAATAAAAGACTCCAACATTCATTATCCAAACCGCTTATCCTTACCAGGGTCATGGGGATGTTGGAGCCTATCACAGCAGTCATTGGGCAGCAGGTGGGGGGACACTCTGGACCATCACAGGGCCGACACACACACACACACACACACACACACACACACACACACACACACACACACACACACACACATTCACACCTAGGGACAATTTAGTATGGCTGATTCACCTGACCCACATGTCTTTGGACTGTGGGAGGAAACTGGAGCACCTTGAGGAAACCTATGAAGACATGGGGAGAACATGCAAACTCCACACAGGGCAACCAGGGATGACCCCCCCCCCCAAGGTTGGACTACACCAGGGCTTGAACCCAGGACCTTCTTGCTGTGAGGCAACTGTGCTAACCACTGTGCCACCGTGCTGGCCAGACTCCCAACAGATGTCGAAATTAACTGCAAAACAGATGACTGCTGGTGCTGGGATGTGATGTATTTAAAAATTATTTTGCATTCAATCCTATTTGCACCAGTAATAAAAAAAAATACATATATATAAATATATAACTTTGTTTAAAGAAACTACCATCTCAATATAGTCCAGTGAGTCAAGTAAATTCTTTATGAGACAGTACAAGCCTGTTTCATGCCATAAGCAATCATCAGCTGTCAATAAACCTACTCAGGAAAGAGCATATCATTTACTACCTCGTCATGCACATCACGTGCACAACGTCCAATGGGCCCGCTTCCTTACTGATGTCTGCAGTAGCCTACACATGAAAGACTATATGAACACACACACGAGTGAATTTAGGCTATACGTTCTTTGTCATGCCAAGTTAAAAACTAGATAGAAAAGACAGATGATATACACTCACCGGCCACTTTATTAGGCACACCTGTCCAACTGCTCATTAACGCACATTTCTAATCAGCCAATCACATGGCAGCAACCCAATGCATTTAGGCATCTAGACATGGTCAAGACGATCTGCTGCAGTTCAAACCGAGCATCAGAATGGGGAAGAAAGGTGATTTAAGTGACTTTGAACGTGGCATGGTTGTTGGTGCCAGACGGGCTGGTCTGAGTATTTCAGAAACTGCTGATCTACTGGGATTTTCACGCACAACCATCTCTAGGGTTTACAGAGAATGGTCCGAAAAAGAGAAAATATCCAGTGAGCGGCAGTTCTGTGGGCGAAAATGCCTTGTTGATGCCAGAGGTCAGAGGAGAATGGCCAGACTGGTTCGAGCTGATAGAAAGGCAACAGTAACTCAAATAACCACTCATTACAACCGAGGTATGCAGAAGAGCATCTCTGAACGCACAACACGTCGAACCTTGAGGCAGATGGGCTACAGCAGCAGAAGACCACACACACCGGGTGCCACTCCTGTCAGCTAAGAACAGGAAACTGAGGCTACAATTCACACAGGCTCACCAAAATTGGACAATAGAAGATTGGAAAAACGTTGCCTGGTCTGATGAGTCTCGATTTCTGCTGCGACATTCGGATGGTAGGGTCAGAATTTGGCGTCAACAACTTGAAAGCATGGATCCATCCTGCCTTGTATCAACGGTTCAGGCTGGTGGTGGTGGTGTAATGGTGTGGGGGATATTTTCTTGGCACACTTTGGGCCCCTTAGTACCAATTGAGCATCGTGTCAACGCCACAGCCTACCTGAGTATTGTTGCTGACCATGTCCATCCCTTTATGACCACAGTGTTCCCATTTTCTGATGGCTACTTCCAGCAGGATAACGCGCCATGTCATAAAGCTCGAATCATCTCAGACTGGTTTCTTGAACATGACAATGAGTTCACTGTACTCAAATGGCCTCCACAGTCACCAGATCTCAATCCAATAGAGCACCTTTGGGATGTGGTGGACCGGGAGATTCGCATCATGGATGTGCAGCCGACAAATCTGCAGCAACTGCGTGATGCTATCATGTCAATATGGACCAAACTCTCTGGGGAATGTTTCCAGTACCTTGTTGAATCTATGCCACGAAGGATTAAGGCAGTTCTGAAGGCAAAAGGGGGTCCAACCCGGTACTAGCAAGGTGTACCTAATAAAGTGGCCAGTGAGTGTATATCTTCTATATGGACTTTCTTATCTCATATATCCTCTTTTCCCCTGGTTGAAAGCATTTTTATACGCTTTGATACCCCAATAGTGTGATCCTATTTAATGATCTGAGGGCATGCAGGTAAAAGCAGCACAGGGCCAGTTAAAGTGATTTAGAGAATGACATAGAACTAAACAATGGAAATGAAGCAGTTAATGTGCATATCAAAATAAAATCACATTACTTGCCCTATAAAGATGCATACACACAACCGATCTATATAAAATGCAAAAAAAAAAAAACACTATTAATAGGTATCCATGAAACACGTTGAGAACAAAGTAAAAAATTACAACCCTATTTGCTTGCGATCAAATTTTAAGATGTGTCAGACACAGACAAGGCAAAGAGACAACAGTCGTTTCCACCAGAAGCCTGGCTTTCATTTATTTATTACAACGTAAGTACTTCACAGAATATATTACAAATTTTATTACATCATATAACAACCTGAGAAGTCTTTAGCATAAAGATCTTTGGAGACAGTGTTGCAGGTTTAAATGCATAACAACATGATTGTTCTAAAAAAAGGGTTCTTCAGTGCAAACACACCAACCGCTAAACAGATTACAAAACAGGCGAGAGGGATACGCTATTGAGCACCACAACACTGGGGTCTATATCAATCATTTAAAAACCAATTATGACAATTTTACGAATTTATATCAATCTCTATGTCTCGTCATTAACAGTGACATGATTTCATTAGCTTATAAGAAACATCATATGAACGTTTATTTGTGTTTTTGGTTGTAGAAAGCTAATTATTACTGTTATTAAAGTGGCAGAAGAAAAATAGTTGACTGCTGAACATATCCATGTTTCAATACGTGATGCATCTCAACAGGACACTTAACATATTTGGTTTAAGTAGGTTCACCAGACATGAATTGCACCCAATGGAGAAACCAATTTAAAACCTAAATGTTATGGCAACTAAAATTCAAAATCTTTTTTTTTTTATTATTATTTTTTTGTTTTTTGAGACAGCAATAGTGAAGGCAGACAGGAATGGGACAGAGAGGGGTATGACATCCAACAAAGGTCACCAGCTGGATTTGAACTGGCGACGGTTGCAACCATGGGGTCATGTGGTATGCACTCAAACCATTCGCCTATGGGGGTCCCCCTCAAAATCTCTTTGTAAGAACGGAGGATGGGTGTTTGAGGTCCACCTTCTCACATATCATTCCTCCACTCTGGCTCCAGCTGTTGCTGAACCTCACTCTCTGCAGTTTCAATCACCGCTGTTCAAATATACGAGTAAAGGGAAAAATACATCAGCTGATGTTCAGTAGTATTCAGTGTGGGTAATGACTTCTTTTTTTTTTTTATACTCTATTGATACCCGAAGGGAAATTCTTCTCTGCATTTAACTCATCCTAGCTGTGTGGCTAGGAGCAGTGGGCTAAAAATAAATAAATAAAAAAAATCTTGTGCATGGTGCCATGATAACAACCTCTCTCTAAATGTCAATAAGACAAAAGAAATCATTGTTGACTTAAGAAAGATCAGAGGAAATCACATTCCTATTTCCATCAATGGGTCAACTGTTGAAATGTGGATGGTTTTAGATTTCTCGGTGTACACACCACACACACCCTCACGTGGTGTCGCAACACTGACTGCATCCTCAAGAAGGCACAGCAGAGACTGTATTTTCTGAGGCATCTCAAGAGTTTTGGTACTCATACCAAAACTCTTATGAACTTTTATCACAGTATCATAGAGTGTATGTTGACAGGATGTATCATAGTGTGGTTTGGCAACCTGACTGCAGACTGCTGCAAAGGACTGTAAAGACAGCAGCAAAAATCATTGGCATAGAACTACCACAACTTCATAATATTTACACCACTCACTTTAAAAGGAAAAATCCAAAACATCATTAAGGACACCACCCACCCTGCTCGTGTTCTGTTCTCGCTCCTTCTAGGGGTGTGAATCTTTCGGAATCTCACAATTTCGACTCTTGGGGGTCACGATTTGATTCAAAAATCGATTTTCGATTCAAAAGGATTCCCGATTCAAAAATCGATTCTAGATTTGGTACATAGGGGCGGCTAATTTCAGGATCTACTCCAGTCCGCTGTGCGCTGAGAAAGGCGGTGTGGCAAATTATGGCATGAAAGCAGACTAAAGTGTGTATAAGATTATGTAGTTTTTATATTTGAAAAAGTTATATCAATTGATTGCAATAATGTGAACACAAAGGCAAACCTAACCTCTCTCAGTAAAAAAACCGACACGATGGTATTTCATACTTTGGCTCAATTGCCTGGATCATAAATCTAAAGGCTTCAATTGTTGGCTAGGCTGTAGGGGGCGGAGGTCTTTTGAAATGAAACAGGCGATGGATGTAATCATTTTTTTTCTGCCCATTCAGAATTGGCTGGGAGTTTGGTAAAGTGGTGCAGTGTGCATTGGTTGTTTGTTAATGTTGCAGGAGGTTGTTGTTCCACTTCTTTCAACTCCGAGTGATGGCGTATGATGTGAGACCTAACATCTGTAGTGTTCCCGAAATACTTAACTTTCGTTTTGCAAATCTTGCATTCTGAATGAGTCAAGTCAAGCTCCTTCTTCCCCGGGAGACTGTAAAATGCAAAATGCGACCAAACGCTTGCCTTCAGCGATGGGACTGGCTGAATTTGTTGCTGCTCCATTTTTAGAAAGGCTACCAAGAGCTAATGTTAGCAGCGACTGAATAGCCGCTGTCGTGTTTTCCGGAAGCCAGAACAGGTGCGTGGCGAGTCAACATTGCCAGCAGCAAGGAGGCTACTTAAGACTGGAAAAAAAAACCTGTTTTTAAACATCGATTTTTGGAATTTGTGAATCTATTCAGAATCTAAGAATCGCAATTCTTAAGTGAATCGATTTTTCCCCCCACCCCTATCTCCTTCCATCTAAAAAAAAAACACTACTGGAATCACATCAAGTCACATACCTCCTGTCTCAGTAATAGTTTCTTTCCACACGCAGTCAGGTTGCTGAACAGCTGACGCACCCATACGCACCTTACATTGTTGCGTTATCATGTAATGTATAGTGTGTATATAATGTATGAATTCACTGTGTCCATAGTCTACGGTTGTTGTTTTTTTCTGGGGGGGGGGGGATTGCATGTCCTTGCGTTCTTTGTCCTTGTGTTAAGCAGAGAGAGCTAGAGCACAAGAATTTCATTGTATTCTAAATACATGACAATAAGGTTGAACTTGTATGTGTGTGTGTGTGTATGCATGAATGTTACCTTGAGGATCAATGTGGATGTATAGGGCAGCAAGTCTCGCTACCACCTCTTCTTCCTCCTCTTCATGGTAGAAACCATCATAGCCTCTTTGTCCTCTGCAATATTGGATGAACCTAAAAAACAGGAGGGAGAGAAAGAGAGGCAGAGAGAGAGACACAGAGGGACACATAGAGAGTATGTGTTGATAATAACACAGGCTTGGTTTGTGAACATACTTGTGCTAGCAGGGTTAAGTGACCCAAAAGCAGGTAAAATATTGGGTTAACCTGGTAAAATATTGGAAAGCCCTATATCGTAGAAGCTGTGACAGCACAGCATAGTGGTATGGTGACACCTACTCATTCCAGATAGGATCTGATTCCAGAACCCTGTGGTTCCCCACCACAATCAGCAGTGCTTTGGCACGAGTGATAGCCACGTTGAATCGCTGGCCAAGGAAAAGAGGACTATATCACAATATGTATCAGTTTGAGATATATACATATAAGTGTGTGTACTCTCACATGTAATCCATACCTTCTCATTCTTGACGAAGCCGAGGCAAAACTTTTGGTCTATCTCCATATACTTAACGCTGCTGCGAACTGTTGACACCAGCATCACCTTCCTCTCCTGACCCTGGAACTCCTCAACTGATCCCACCTGACACGGGCACATACCCTTAAAACAACCATTTCTAAAATACCAGCAGAATAATAGAAATATTTCATGTTTCCTGTAGAGGGTGAGGTATTCAGCAGCCCACCTTTAGGTATTGCATGTTCATCACTTTGAGATCTTTCTCCACTTTTTCAAGGGCCTTACGGATTTTCTGCACCTGCATGATGCCCAGGAATACCATTTTCAAATAAAATCTAGATATAAACAGCTTTTCTCATCTTTACTATAAGTTGTATTTTCTCATATATGAACTGAAATAATCAGTATGAAAAAAAAAAAAAACATTTGCTGTGATAAGAATTGTTTGGACTTTTAACAGTATTTACATCAGAGGTGCATTTCTACCTGCTTCCTGTAGGGGGCGATGATGCCTATATCTTTGGGTGAGATGGTAGCCAGGCTCTTCTTGCCCTGTGTCTCCAGCAGCTTCTTCACATAGTCCATCAGCACTTCCACCTCTGCAACATTGAAATATGAGGGACTGTTGGCCTCACGCTCATCACGACCCACCACCCCATGGAAGATCACTGGGAAGTCCTGAAAGAGGAGAAGTGAAGTAATATCAATGGCTGCCTTTTCAGGCTCGTATAGATCCTTTCTGTGTGTCTGACTGTGTGTCCATTACCTTTGTAGGCAGGTGTTCCCATCTGCAGTAGGAGTTGCGGATAATTTCATCAGCACACACCTGGAGCTCTCCATCATAGAAACGTTCATTAGGGATTTTCAGAATGGCAGGATGGGATCTGAGAAAATGAAGAATTAAAAACAACAATGAAAAGTATTGTTGGGATAAAAAACAAGTCCAAGGTCAATCAAATACACACTATAAGAGTGACCATACAAAAAGGATAAGTATCAACTATTTCACCTGTAGTTACGAAGCAGTTTGGTAACAAAGTGGTTGTTGAATGAACCCTCAGTCTTCTGGTACAGAGGGAAATCCCTCATCAGACGCTCCAACAAAGACACACCTGCAGACAGCAAACCATTTTTTCACATCTTTGTCAAAAAATGGCACACACACAGAGGCACTAGGGCACTACTTGCCGGTTTTCCGGCTTGTGTGCATGTGTGTAAACTCCACAAATCTGTTATAATTAACTGAATTGCAGTACATAGGGAAGTGTGTGTGTGTGTGTGTGTATGTGTGTGTGTGTGTGTGTCTCCAGTGCTTACTTACCCATGCCAAATTTCAGTGCCAGGGGGGATCTGAGAATGGGTCCAAGCTGCTTGGGGTCCCCAGCAAGCACAACCTGGCCAGACTCTGCCTGGAGTAGCCCTTTGTTTTGTGTATAACATAAATTAATAACAGTTGGATCAGATAGAACACAGATGGAAGATTAGTACGACTGTAGAACACACTCTGGTCTTTCTGTCTTTACCTGCCAAAGGGACAATGCATTCAGTTTCTACAGCATGCCCAGCTTCATCCACAAATACATGAGTAAAATGGCCTGGTGGAATCCCTCCTGTAACCAGCCTAGAGAGAACAAAGAGCAAATAATTATAAATATCAAGGTCACTTGTCTCAGTTAAAAACAGTGGATGAGTGCATACTGCACATTTGTGTAATACAAGGTTATAATGAAACTTTTCTTTATTTTGGAACATGTGTTAGCTTAGCTTAGCCTTGTGACTGGTAACATGATGAATATTACAATGAGTGGCTAATGGAAATTATTGTGGCATCAATCAAGTAAGGGAAATGTACTGCAAGTCCAAGTATCCAATGTTAGCTACCTTCCAGCAGTTAATAGGGTGGTGACGATGATCTTAAACTCCATCAGATCCTCTTTACAGGGAAATGTATAAGTGTCCCCTACCAGGTTAGAGCAAGCCTGTGAAAATACGTGCACCAGAATGTCCACAACAAGGCTCGTTACAAAAACGTAAGGTTCTGAATTCAATTGTTTACTAATTTGACAGACAGTGAGCCAAAGTATGAAATTAAAGCTGTTTAGATCAACCCTGTATAAAAGAACTGGCCACTGACCTTAAGCTCCTCAGGAACACATTGTGGGTCCCGGCTGGTGGCGTACATGCGAAACACCTTGCGCTTATCCATGTGGACTATGATCTTTTTACAAAGCAAGTCAGCAGCACTGTTGGAGGGAGCACATGCCAAGATGTGGCAGGAGGCCTGGGTCTTCTCTATCTGCTTGATGGCCTCCACCATGGTCACTGTTTTACCTGACAAACACGCACAAAATGCCAGCTTGATGTAACAGCCTTAAGTAAACATTCTTGATTTCCAGCTGATAAAATATCAGCTCTGCTCAAGACCAACCAACCAAATAACTCACAGAGAACTACTGCCTTGGTGTAGATCAAGGTGGAAATTGAGTTATACTGTGATATGAGTGTGATATTAAAGCAACAGCTACATCTACAAGCACAGACATGCACGTGGTGTACCTGTGCCAGGTGGTCCAAACACCAGGTAAGGGGCAGGTCTGGATGAGCCAGCTACAATGTGCTTCACAGCTGTAAACTGCTCTAGGTTCCTCTCCAGCTGTCTGTCAAAGAGGCTATAAAGAGAAAGGTAGAAGTTGAACTAAGGAATTCAGGTTAAGGAGTCATTGTTGGCACCCTCAGCATTATGCATTCATTATCAGTCTATGTCACCCACAAGTTGACCTGGGAGGTACACCAGAGCTCAGTGTTTCGATAAATTCCTCTCACATTGCTGACATCTGGGGTGTCACACTACTGAAATGAGGCCTTCACTTGCCATTGTGGTCCAGCCATCATTACAGGTATGACTAACCTTAGCGATGGTAGCTCTGTCTGCTGGTATAAGGAGGAGGCTCCAGTAGGGAACAGAACCTCTCCTAGTCTGTGTTTAGACACCATCTCTGCTGCTCTATGCTGGACACGCGAAGTCAGACGGTTCACTGTGAATTCAACACTGAACTTCATGCCGTCTACGAAACGGTCCAACAACCTGTAGTGAAATTCACATAGCTATGAGAACTTGTGAGATTTATGATTACTGATCATTCTTATAACAAACAGCCAGAGATATTCCATGTCAGATCTTGTTACATTTTATTATATCGGCTTGAGCTTACTTTGAACTGAAGCCTAATTTAACCTTGTCCAACTGTACACTATGGACATAGCCACAGTACTTCACCCCCGTTTCCTCCATTGGGCATACCAGCAGCTTGTCCCCTCGCAGCACAGACGGACGGTTCTCAGACACACCAGGCACCTGACCACAGAGACAAGTACTGAGTGAGAACAAGCTTATTAATGAGTGATTGCAATAGATGAGTGAGGAGATGAGTCCGTGGAAGAGCAAGTGAGTGAGTGGTGAGTTATTGAACGACAGCCTAACTAAATATGTGAAAAACTGATTGCAGGAACAAGTGAGTAGGTGAGAAATTGAGCATGTTCTAACCTCCAGAACAAGAAGTTTCTTGTTGAATGTGTCCCTGGTCATGGTTGCATAGTCTCTCTCATTATTAGGAATGTTATATCTCTGCATATCCACTGCCATTTGAAGCTCTTCCAGAAACAGCAGCAGACGGAACCTCTCTGAGTAGTTATCCTTGCTGAGAGGGCTCTCCAGCATGGCCCTTCTGCAAAGATGGAAAGAGAATAAAGGAGTTCGCTACATATCTTAGAATAGAGGCCACATTATTTGATGTTATTGGTCCATAGTTTAAGTGTACACAATCCATCAGCTACTTCCTTTCCTATTTTGTAAATGTATTGCAAGGCCCCTATTGTTTATTTACAATTGTCAAGCTTTAAGTTGCTTGAGCAATAATGATAACTATTTCTTTAAAAAAGGGACCCTTATGATGGGTGGATAAATATATATGCCCAGAACAATTGTAAGTTTACCTCGCATCGGAGAAAGAGGAGTGTTTGAGAGACGTCATGAGCTGGTTCATATATGCAGGTATCTCATACTTGTCCAACCTCACCTCTATTTTAAGGTGCGTCACTGACAAACTGGTAAAGAACAAAAAGATTTTTTGAAGGATCACTATAAAGAAACCATAACATTCTGAACCCACTTGTATTCAACAGCATCAGGAGTGTAGAGTGGTACCCTTCAGGCTGCTGCCCATCCACGATAGGACATTGAGGCTGGTAGGTTACAGCACAGATGGAGTGGGGTTTGTAAGGGGCTATGGGAGCCAGCTCCCTTCCCAAAGAGGTGATACATTCAACTTCAATAAACCGCACAATGTGGAATGCGGTGGAGGTGGACAAGTCTGGTTTGAACTCAAAGGCCAATGTAGCTGGATAGAGACCAACCAAGCTGGTGCGAAAGATGACCTGGATTTCATACCTGGAACCTGACAAAAGATGCACAAGAACCAGCAACGCTTTGAACATTTCTAGTTGTATATTGTTCCCAGAAATGTAAAAGTCTGCATTTCTGAAAAGCTTAAGCTACAATTATGAAGATTTACATGCACATAATGTCCTTTGGGATACTTTCTATTGCTGGCGCATTTAAGACAATAGCTAGTCCCCAGCTACTACAGGTTGAAAGATGAATACATCTGCTAATTGCTAACCCCCATTAAGCCACTTTGGATAAAATTGTCTGCTAAATGAGAAAATGTAAAATGTAATGTTATTAACAAAAATAAAAAATAATAAGGTTTTTGTAGATGCTAATTTAAAATGTTTATTGTCAGGTTACACTTTGCCTCAACAAAATATGACAGTGCATAATGTTTTACATCCTAACTATAGGCAGCCAAATGCAGAAGAACAGGGAACATAACAGTGAGTTTGAAGAAGTATCCTTGTTGTTATGTCTAACAACCAGCATGGGCATACCAAACTTAAAAAATACCTTTAGAAACAGATAACACAACCTCATAGCTACCACTTGGGTTCAACTGTCCCCCCCCCCACCCCCACAATTGTATCCGGCCAATTACCCTATTTTTCAAGCCGTCCCGGTTGCTGCTCCACCCCCTCTGCTGATCCGGGGAGGACTACAGACTACCACATGCCTCCTCTGATACATGTGGCGTCACCAGCCACTTCTTTTCACCTGATAGTGAGGAGTTTCGCCAGGGGGACATAGTGCGTGGGAGGACCACACTATTCCCCCCCCCCCAATTCCCTCTCCCCCCCGAACAGGCACCCTGACCGACCAGAGGAGGCGCTAGTGCAGCGACCAGGACACATACCCAGATCTGGCTTCCCACCCACAGACACGGCCAATTGTGTCTGTAGGGATGCCCGACCAAGCCGAAGGTAACATGGGGATTCGAACCGGCGATCCCCATGTTGGTAGGCAACGGAATAGACCGCTACGCTACCCGAATGTCCCTCAACTGTGTTTTATAATTCAGTGAGAGGGGAGGTACTGGAACAACAGCACTTGCAGCTATTTCATCTGGACTAGATCTCTGGGATATAAAATGGTCAAATACCAATACAATTACCAGTACGACCACAGAGGTCAGTAATTTTAACAAAAAAAGACATTCTTAAAGAAGGACTGTGCTCTCTCCTACATTTATAAGACAATGTCATTTCAGACATCACAATATAGAGTCTGAGATTGAATATGATCAAATGATAATATGCAGTGTCTTTTTGTAAGTAAGGTTACAGTTAGATTAGATTAGATTGTTTTATTAGCCACATGACCAAGGCTGGTCGAATTTGTTTTTGGTACACATTCAGTACAACTCTACAGCACAACACATACATGGACAACAACAACAGACACTCTACATATTATCATGAACATCCTCAGTTCAATTTCAAAATCAAGCAGACTGTGTGTGTATGTGTGTCTTACCTGGTGCAATTGAAAGTGGGTTGGCTCGTGTCACTTTATGTACATCCTTCAAACTCAAGTAGCTGATCCAGTTCAGAGGAGTATAATATGTGAAATACACTGCGTCCGTTCCTGTATTCTCCAAATATAGTTGTACCAGATACTGTTGAGAAGAATAAAACGTACTTTAATGAAGCTTCATAAATACACTGTAGTCAGAATTTCTATGTACTGTACATTACAGCAAATGTTGAAAAAAACTTCAATTTTTATATTTCAAATACCTCGTTTTTGCTCTCCACACTCAAGGAAATCCTCCCATCCTTAAACTCGTGGCAGGCAGTGATACTGACACCATTTTTATCAGAAATGAACTCAGTCCTGCAAGCATGGAGACCATAAATTGTTTCTTTTTTTGGGGGGGGGGGGTTCCTCCTTTTTCTCCCCAGTTGTACTTGGCCAATTACCCCACTCTTCTGAGCCGCCCCGGTCGCTGCTCCACCCCTTCTGCCAAACTGGGAAGGGCTGCAGACTACCACATGTCTCCTCCGATACATGTGGAGTCACCAGCTGCTTCCTTTCACCTGACAAGTGAGGAGTTTTGACAGGGGGACATAGCGCATGGGAGGGTCACGCTATTCCCCCCAGTTCCCCTTCCTCCTGAACAGGCGCCCTGACCGACCAGAGGAGGCGCTAGTGCACTGATCAGTACACACACCCACATCTGGCATGGCCAAATGTGTCTGTAAGAACGTCCGACCAAGCTGGAGGTAACACAGAGATTCGAACTGGAGATTCCCATGTTGGTAGGCAACAGAATAGACCACTATGCTACCTGGACATCCTGACAGATGTACTTTTAATTCTCCCCTCAGTTCAGAGATGGTTGTTCCCTCTTCACATATATGGCCTTTTTGACTCCCTGTTCAAATCAGTGATTGCCTATCAATAATGTGCACATCCTCATCCTTGAAAGAGTGGCCAATGGCCTGACACGTTAGCGCTTCTGTGTTGTGCCATCCTCTTGGCCAGCATCTGTTTGGTTTCCCAATGTACAAGTCATGGCAATCCATTCATTCATTATCCAAATCGCTTATCTTGCTTTCAGGGTCACGGGGATGCTGGAGCCTATCCCAGCAGTCATTGGGCGGTAGGCGGAGAGACACCCTGGAGCCAGGCCATCACACACACACACACACACACACACACACACACACACACACACACACACACACACACACACACACACACACACACCTAAGGACAATTTTAGTATGGCTGATTCACCTGACCTACATGTCTTTGGACTGTGGAAGGAAACCGGAACACCCAGAGAAAACCCACGCAGACAAGGTGGGAACAGGTTGGACTACCCCGGGGCTTGAACCCAGGACCTTCTTGCTGTGAGGTGACCACACTAACCACTGTGCCACCGTGCTGCCCCACAGCAATCCTCCTGGCACTTTTTTTTTCACCTCTCTGTGATCGGCTGGTGCACTGTTTGGGCGTCTTCCTGGCTTTGACAAATGCCCAGATAGGATAACCACACTTAACCAGGGCCTGTTTATTGTGTGATTTCTCCCCTTCCCTGGCCACTGTGTCGGTGGGGACATTTGATTGTTGATGTTTACCATAAACCAACACATACTGATCAGTACTTAAGGTTTGACTCTCATCATCCACTGGAACACAAACTAGGATGCTGTACCACCGAGCTGACAATGTCCCCACCAACACAGTGGCCGGGGAAGGGAAGAAATCCCACATTAAACAGGACCCAGCTAAGTGTGATTAGCCTAACTGGGCATTTGTCAAAGCCAGGAAGACGCCCAAACAGTGCACCAGTCAATCGAAGAGAGGAGGACAGCAGCTGTCTAAGCGTAAACCAGAAATATTTCATTCATCCCCGAGAGGAAATTGGGTATTCCAATTCAATACAGAATAAGTGGTGATTACATATGTGGCGGTAGGGTCGGAACAGTTGAGACGCGTATTTTCCAAACACCACGTCTCAGTTGCTTTCAAAACTCAATGCACCAGAAATGGGTCCACCCCTCAGATCAGGTCCCCCAGCATAAACAGAGCAATATAGTGTATGCTGTTAAGCGCCAGGAGGATTGCCGTGACTTGTACATTGGGGAAACTAAACAGACGCTGGCCAAGAGGATGGCACAATATAGAAGAGCTAACGCGTCAGGCCAGGACTCTGCAGTCGGCCACTCTTTCAAAGATTAGGATGTGCACATCCTTGATAGGGAGGAACACTGGTTTTACTGGTGAGTCGAACAGGCCATCTATGTGAAGGAAACAACCATCCCTGAACCCCAGGGCTAAGAGTACATCTGTCACCATTTTACAATGCTGTGATAGCAACTATTCCCCAATCCTCTGAGAATAGTACACATGGCCACTGAAACTGTAATAAACGCTCACAGCAATTTGCATATGAAACCACTTGTTTTCGGTCATTATGCCACTGTATTGTTTATAAGGGTGGGGATACCTTCAGTTGGTTGAGATTTAAGAGGTCACTTAGATGTGTGATGAAATATTTCTCTCAATAAACGTTAGTATGCCCAGATGAACTAATTAAACTTTTTTTCTTTGATTTTCTTACCTGGATTATTGAGCATGCAAAAGGACACGAGAGGTAAATGTGTTAGCCCATTATGTGACAGGTGGTATGGAAGAAAAAAACAAACAAACATTAAATAGATGCTCTATATCCCATTCTATATCTAGGCAGTAAAAAAAATACAAATAGTTTGATGTTTTGTGGAGCTTAATGAATGGAACAAAGACTGAGGCATAAATTTCAATTGCTTGACAACTACTGGACTGTTATTAGTGCATCATTGTAACCATAAATGAAGCAGAAATGAGGAGATTCTCATTACTTAGCTGTCTTGAGTTTCTGCATCAGGAGACTGGCCAGCTCTCTTCGGGTTCGAACTCCTGCCTCTCCGCTCTCTGGGAGCGCAGGGGCCTGTACCAGCCAGGGACCGGCCCCTCCATCCTGCACAGGTAACGACTGCTGGCCCCTGTGTGACTGCCACTGATCTTGATATAGAGCTTTCACCTGTAGGAAAGATCAGTTTTCTTTTGTTACTTGGGACATACCGACCATTGCCTTACTGTCACACCTTCCACATGCCAAGTGTTTTTTTCCAGTTACTCTTGAAAGGGCCCAACCCTTGCATTAGTGTATGCACTATCAGTCATCTTATTATAAAAAGAAACTGCCGCATACCCAGCTGTCAGCTGATTAATATGGCATGGCCACATTTGATAGATATTAATCACTGAAATATTTGGCCTTTTTTTGCTTCAGCTCATACAACACAGCTGTGTGTTGGTTTAAACGATGCTGTTCTAGCTTTTTTTACTAACAGGTTTTTCTTATCCCTACACAATGTGTAGAATTGTTTGTCTTGTAGTTTGTGTTTGTCAGGAAGTTCTTGCACTTCCTTGTAAAGATGTCAGATGAGGTTGTGCAAGTCAGCAGATTTTAAGTTACAATTTCTCTCCAAATCAGTAAAGCCCAATTACAATAGTTGTCATATCCCTTATCTGGGTATGACCTGAGCTGGATTAAGTGGACACAGATAATGGATAAATGGATGGATGGAAGAATCCTTACTATTACTCAGCAGAGCCATATGTAACAGACTTCATGTATCGAGTTGTTGTTCCATACCTACTGGCCACTGCAAAACGGCCACCTTACTTCTTTTCTTGTTGCAAGTTAGTTTGCAAAGGGGTATGGGGGCGCCATTTATATAGGATCTAATCCAGACGAAAATGAAACCGAAAATGTATTAAGTATCGCATCACTGTCCAGATTTCAAAACAATGTCATGTTACCTGGGTTAAACTTGTTGGCAAGTGAAAAAAAATCACATAACCACATCGTTATAATTAGAAGACCATACCGGTGTTTTTGCACGTTTTGGCACATTTACTACCAATCGAGTATAATGAACATTATATTCCCGACCATTTTGCTGTCTGTAATTGTTTGAAATATATCCCGATTTCTTAAACGTTCAGGTGATAAACCCAACCCAAAAGATTATTTGCTTCTACAGCTTACATTCATTACTGTAAAGAAGTCATGGACATTTGCGTTTCATTTGTAAAACTTTGCTTTTTTTCCCCCAGGTACTTTTCTCAAATCAATCCGCTCATTCACACGCATCATCCCGCAACAATAACGTAACTTTCTCACACACACACACACACACCATCCTACCTAAATGCTTGCGGTGATGGATTACCTATCTCAAACAAGTTTCAAGTATCTGCCATTTGACTTTGGTGCCGTAGCCTGCTGAAACGAACACGTTGGGGGGGGGGCAATATAAAGTACTATGGTATGCTTTGGAAAATGGTCGGTAGCAATTGCTAATAAATGGGCTAAAACGTGCAAAGACAAAGCGACAATAAACGCTCACCTTGGAGTAGAAGCGCACGTTCCCTCGGTGGATGGACACTTTATGAGATACTCTCAGAGCGTAGAGGACTCGACTGAAGTTGGGATCTTTGAGTCCTGCGTTCCTAAAAATCAACACCAGCAACACCGTAGCAACGCCATTAGAGTGGATTCGTTCGGACCGCCGTCAACCCTCAAGGCGAGATCTGAGTGTAAAGGGACTCACCTGTTCCTGAACTCGGTGTTATAGATCGCCTTGAGTTCATTCCGCTCTTTGGTGGACGTCCGCCGCGTCTCTCTCAGAAACTCGAAGAAGTCAAGGCCAACCTGACAGTGCAGCGCCACGCTCATAATCTCTGAAGTCTTGTCAAATTGGTGTTCTCATTAAATCGATTAATCTGCCAGATTCGCTTAACTGTCGACGATGCTGAGGGAAAACAATCGCAGAACAGTGGTTGTTTTCTTTCCGCAATGGTGCCTTCCCGCCAGGTTTATATAAGGGAGGAGCGTACTACCGGTATTCATTCGCAAGAAACGAAACTTATCTCGATGGGACGGACCCGTCCGTGACTCACGTACCGTGTCAGGATCTCCGCGCAGACGTTTGGATACAGGGGGAAATCCCATAAAGAATGGCCGGGTCTCGTGAGGTTAACTCAGATTGGTGGGTCAATGTGTCAATTGATATTCTGCAAAAGATCCTTCGACATGAACAGGAAAAGTGGCAAGGGCGGACATTTACAACAACAACAACAACAACAATAATAATAATAATAATGATAATGTGAATACACTGTTTGTATAGAACTCAAACACTAATTGCAATAAAGTAAAAAATAAGTGATATAATTAGTCGTCATAAGAGACGGAAGGGCAGCACCAGGCTACAGTATAGAAACAGGATGTCTGGACGCATGCCCAGTAATCCTGGCATAAACATTCCAGAAAAACTGAATCAGTTCATCTGGACAGCAACGTTTAGTGGAAGAAACATTTCGTCACTCTTCGTCAGTTGTCAGCTGACTGCAGGTACACCCAGTTGTATAACAAGTGAAACCGGAGCTCAAACTGGATATGCAAACATGGCTACGTGTACAATCCAATTCCCCGGCTGTAGCTGCAAACAAAGCGTTGTAAAATGGTGACAGATACTCTTGGCTGACGACAACTGACGATGTCACGTAGATGAGAGAATCGTTCTTCCCACTACAGTTGGTGTCCAAATCAAGTCAATTATTTGTACAGCCCAATATCACAAATTATAAATTTGCCACAGGGGGGCGTAACAGTAACTCAACATCCTGTCCTTGGACACTTGTATCGTATAAGGAACAGCTCCCTAAAACAAACCCTTCGTTTCTACACTGCAATAATCCAGTCTGTCCTTTGCATATCCATCACCGTCTGGTTTGGCTTAGCCACCAAACAGGACAGGGACAGACTACAACGGACAGTTAGGTCAGCAGAGAAAATCCTTTGTGGAAAGTATGAATTATTCTTGCTGCTCTTTGCATCCAGTGTTTATGCTGTATTTCATGCATATGTGTTTTCTCTGCATTCAGACATGTAAAGAACATGTTGCAGGCTGAAGCCTTTTGGGCATGCCGAAGGATGGCCTCATGAGGATTGCTGTCATCTGATTTATCAAGATCAATGTTCTTTACAATGAAGGATGACAGAGTGCCACCATGAGGTGCAGCATGACCACCACGACCTGGTCCAGAGACAGGGGGCTCAGGTTTGTGGGATTTAAGGGGGTCAAACCTGTCCTTCTCCAGCTGTTTTCTTGAGCTGTGTTGACAAGCTTCATGTAATATAGGTAGGGCATGGGGTGTGATGATGGGGTGTATTCTTGTGTCAATGTCTCTGCTTGCTTTTCTTCACATTTGCGTTTTACTACACACAGCTTAGCACCCCTTTCACGTCTTGATAGGGTCACAGTACACCTTGGCCAATCCATTCTCAGTGCCCACAATGATCTGGATTAGCCTTGGGTGCCATAGGAAGCGGACGACACTTGAATTGGTCACCTCTATCTCGTAGACCCTCCTGAACGAATCTTTATCAAAGAAAAGCAGCTTCCCAATTTCCTCATTCTTCTTTACTGAGATCCCTGTTACCAGGAGCTTGTCATCTGGGCTAAAACAGCAATCAGTCATAGGGAAGTTGTTGGTCAGCCCAGCCGCTACATTCAGAGGAATGTTGAAGCTGTGTATGTCCCACATCTGCAGAGTGTCGTCACCTCCACAGGAGGCCAACATTATAGATAAAAGCAAGTGAAGAGGTTTCTGATCCTCGGGCATGGGCTGCCCGACATTGGTACTTGGTATGGACACCGACGTTCCTGTCCCAAATTGGGCGGCACGGTGGCACAGTGGTTAGCACTGTCGTCTCACAGCAAGAAGGTTCTGGGTTCAAGCCCCGGGGTAGTCCAACCTTGGGGGTCATCCTGGGTCATCCTCTGTGTGGAGTTTGCATGTTCTCCTCTTGTCTGTGTGGGTTTCCTCCAGGCGCTCTGGTTTCCTCCCACAGTCCAAAGACGTAGGTCAGGTGAATTGGCCATACTAAATTGTACCTAGATATGTGTGTGTGTGTGTGTGTGTGTGTGTGTGTGTGTGTGTGTGTGTGTGTGTGTGTGTGTGTGTGTGTGTGTGTGTGTGTGTGTGTGTGTGTGTGTGTGTGTGTGTGTGTGTGTCTGTTGGCCCTGTTTGATGGCCTGGCAGCCTGTCCAGGGTATCTCCCCACCTGCCGCCCAATGACTGCTGGGGTAGGCTCCAGCATTCCTGCGACCGTGAGAGCAGGACAAGTGTTCGGATAATGGATGGATATATTAATATATGATATTTGCTTACTTTTAATCTTGGGCTATGTATCATCGATGCCATGTTTAACTTTAGTCTATGTTGCTTAAAGATCATATGTAACAGAACAAAGGTAGTGTTAGAAAGTCTCTTCTCCATGTTAACAAATAAAAGCCTATTGTTAACTGTTAGTTGATAGCAGAGGAATTTGTGAGAAACTCACTGAGCGTAGCAAGTCTGTACAAAGTAATTGGAGAAATGGCCTTGGTGGGATGTGAACTGAAAGACATGAGATAAGGAGGAGAAGGGCCTGCCCTACAAGAGAGACTGTACTGTACACATCGGCGTGCATGTGGAAGGAAAATTGTTCTCATAAGGGCATATTATATGATCCATAGGCAATCATTTAAACATTACAAGCATACAATCATTTATGTTAAAGTAAGTAATCAATTATTTGTATTTTTAAACGCATAGCAAATGTGGAAATAATGGTGTCAACGAAGGGCAATTGAGCTACGCTTTAGAAGAAGAAAGACACCATTGTGGTGACCCACATCTATATATCGAGAGACATTCACCTAAGAGGACGGTGTACCTTTAAGGGAAGAGGCGAGGCGTCAGATAATGCACTTCCGCTTCCGGTTCACAGTCAGTTCAGTGTCGTTGTCGAACGTATGACATGCAAAGTTGGAGCTAGTAAACTACCTCGACTACGTCTACTCTCACGTCTCCTGTCTCGTTGTTTTCTAACTCCACATTGGTGACCCCGACGTGATCTAACTACTAATACGAGTATGTCTGACAACGACGACGCCGGTGCTAACAACATGGCTATTGCTAACGCTAGCATTTACACCGCTACTGTGAAGCTACCCGACTTTTGGCAGCATAATCCACGGCCGTGGTTTCAACATGTGGAAGCCCAGTTCCAGCTGAGAGGGATAACGCAGGATGCAACGCAGTACTTCTACGTAGTGGCGGCGTTAGACGCATCGACAACGGCGCGAGCAATGACGCTGTTGGAAGCTCCGCCAGCTGCTGGCAAGTACGATGCTATAAAGACATTCCTCCTGAAACTATTTGAACTGTCGGAGCTGGAGAAGGCAGACCGTTTACTGTCCCCGAATGGCCTCGGCGACGGCAAACCGTCTGAGTTAATGGAAAAAATGCTGTCTGTGCTGGGATCGGCTGATCCGGCCTTTCTTTTCACACACATTTTTCTGAGGCAGCTCCCCGCACCTGTACGCACAGCACTGGCCAGTTCTCCTCTCGCCGCCTCCAAGGACTACCGTTCTCTGGCTGCTGAAGCAGACAGGGTTTTCCTGGCCAACCGGCAACAGTTTGTGCATGCCCTGCTACCCCACAAGACCGCCCCACCACCACCTGTGTACGACTATATGGACACCGCGGCTGCGGTGACAGCCCGCCGCCAACCTGACGACGGGCTCTGTTATTACCATGCCAGGTTTGGGGCAAAAGCAAAACGGTGTCGCAAACCCTGCAGTTACAGGGTTCAGGGAAACGCCAAGGCCGGCGCTTGTTAACGGCTATGGGCGCCGGCCGTGACTGCAAGCTGTTGTTCATCAGAGACTCCTTGTCGGGCCGGCGGCTGCTGGTTGACTCTGGCGCTCAACGCAGCATACTACCAGCACAAGCTGTGGACACGATGACCGACAGTCACGGCCCCCAGATGGACGCCGCCAACGGCACGTCCATTCGGACGTACGGTATCAGACATGTAGACGTGTGTTTTGGCGGCCGACGTTTCGGCTGGGACTTTGTGATGGCTGCTGTATCCACCCCGCTCCTAGGTGCGGATTTCCTCTGTGCTTTCAACCTGCTGGTGGATGTTAAAAACTGTCGCGTGATTGATGCCGTCTCTTTTGCGTCATACCCCTGCACGCTTGGGGGCGCTGGAGCGCTGTGCCTCGCTAACACACTCTCTACCGGGGATCCATACCAACGCCTGCTCGCAAATTTCCCCGAGCTCACCACACCCACCTTCTCCTCGGCGGTGGCCAAGCACGGCGTGGAACATCATATCACCACAGTGGGCCCCCCAGTTTACGCCCGGGCCCGACGCCTCGACTTGGCCAAGCTCGCAATAGCCAGGGAGGAGTTTTCGACTATGGAGCGCCTTGGCATTGTCCGCCGTTCTGACAGCCCGTGGGCTTCCCCTCTTCACATGGTTACTAAGGCCGACGGGGGTTGGCGCCCGTGCGGGGACTACCGTCGCCTAAACAATGCCACGACCCCCGACCGGTACCCCATACCGCACATACAAGATTTCTCTACCCATCTGGCGGGCGCTGCCATCTATTCCAAAATCGACTTAGTGCGGGGGTATCACCAAGTGCCGGTCCACCCACTGGATGTCCCAAAAACGGCTGTCATCACACCCTTTGGGCTCTTTGAGTTTTTACGTATGCCTTTCGGCCTTAAAGGGGCGGCGCAGACGTTTCAGCGCCTTATGGATTCTGTGCTCCGCGACATGCCATTTTTGTTTGTGTACTTAGACGACATCCTCGTGGCCAGCGCGTCGGCGGAGGAACACATGACGCACCTCACACAGCTGTTCGACAGGCTCAGCGAACACGGCCTCATCATCAACCCAGCTAAGTGTCAGTTCGGGGAGTCGTCCATCACCTTCCTCGGGCACCACATCACTCCACAGGGGGCCGTTCCCCTCCCTGCCAGGGTTGAGGCTGTCACCATGTTCCCCCGCCCCCGCACTGTACAGTCGCTGCAGGAATTCCTGGGCATGGTGAACTTTTATAACCGTTTCCTGCCCCGTGCCGCCCACATCATGCGTCCCCTGTATGAGGCCCTGCGGGGTAAGAAGTCTAAGGACGAGCTGGACTGGTCTTCGGGGATGGACGAGGCTTTTGTGGCCGCCAAGACCGCGCTGGCCAACGCTGCGCTGCTAGCTCACCCGTCGCCTGCCGCCCCCATAGCCCTTACAACGGATGCCTCCGACTACGCCGTGGGGGCCGTGTGTGAGCAGTGGGTGGAGGGGGGCTGGCAGCCGTTGGCGTTCTTCAGTAAACAACTCCGTGAGAGCGAGCGCAAATACAGCACCTTTGATAGGGAACTACTGGGTCTCTTCCTCGCAACCAGACACTTTAGGTTCCTATTGGAGGGCCGACAGTTCACCGCTTTCGTGGACCACAAACCGCTGACGTTCTGTATGGCCAAAACCTCAGAACCGTGGTCTGGGCGTCAGCAGCGCCATCTCGCGGCGGTTTCCGAGTTTACCACGGACATACAACACGTGTCGGGCAAGGATAACTTCGTCGCCGACTGCCTTTCACGGGCAGTTGTTAACGCCGTTCACTTGGGACTCGACTACGCCGCTATGGCAGCGGACCAAGCCAAGGACGCGACCGTTCAAGACTACCGGTCGACCCCTACGGCGCTACGGCTGGAGGAAGTGACGTTCGACGCGGCCAACACCACCCTCCTCTGTGACATCTCCACCGGTCAACCGCGCCCCCTGGTGCCTACTTCCCGGCGGCGCCGAGTTTTCGACACCGTCCATGGCCTTTCCCACCCGGGAGTGAAGGCCTCGACCAAGCTGGTGAGCGTCAAGTTCGTTTGGCCCGGGCTCCGTAAGGATGTTAGAGCCTGGGCCGGCTCGTGTGTGGCGTGCCAACGCGCCAAGGTGCACCGCCATACCAAGGCCCCTTTGGCGCCGTTTGTGGTTCCAGAGAGGCGGTTTGACCACGTCAATGTTGACCTGGTGGGTCCCCTGCCCCCCTCCCGTGGTTATACGTTCCTCCTCACTATTGTGGACAGGGCCACCAGGTGGCCAGAGGCTATTCCCTTGTCCTCCACGACGGCAGCAGAGGTAGCGCGGGCGTTCATCGGCTGCTGGGTGGCCCGTTTCGGCACGCCTGGTGACATCACGAGCAACCGGGGCTCCCAGTTTACCTCGGAGCTCTGGACGGCGGTCGCTGAGCACCTGGGGATGAAGATCCACCGCACTACGGCGTACAACCCGCAGAGCAACGGACTTTGTGAGCGGTTCCATCGGGACATGAAAGCCGCTCTGCGGGCAAGCCTCACTGGCTACGACTGGATGGACCGGCTCCCGTGGGTCATGCTCGGCCTGCGTTCGGCCCCGAAGGAAGACCTCCAGACCTCCTCCGCTGAGCTGGTGTATGGCCAGCCCCTGCGGGTTCCGGGGGAGTTTCTTCCGGATGCTACGGCTCCCTGGTCGGCCGCCTCTCACCTCAGTGCGTCCCGGAGCGCTGCCGGTGCCTTCGCTCCCGTTCCGATGTCTCAACACTGCCTCCCCCGGTCCTACGTCCCCAAGGATCTGCCATCAGCGAGGTATGTCTTCATTAGGCACGACAGCCATCGGTCCCCGCTGCAGCCCCCATACGACGGGCCCTTCCGCGTCCTGGAGGCGGGGGATAAGAACTTTGTGGTGGACATGGGGGGCAGGCCGGAGCGGGTCGCTATAGACCGTCTCAAGCCCGCTCACTTGGACATTGGGGAGCCAATGCAATTGGCCCTACCCCCGCGGCGGGGGCGCCCTCCTAGGTCGGCCCCGGCACCTGCCTCTGTTCCTGCTTCGGCCCCGCCTATGGCCGCAGGGTCCGCCCTCCGACTCGTCACCTGTTTTCCCCGTGACTTTGCACTATGTCATTGACTGTTCTGTTGTAGAGTCTATTTTTATGTTCATGACTTGCACTTTTGCTGTTTTGCATTGTTTTGTTTACGTGAATTCTGGGGGGGCCTGTGTGGTGACCCACATCTATATATCGAGAGACATTCACCTAAGAGGACGGTGTACCTTTAAGGGAAGAGGCGAGGCGTCAGATAATGCACTTCCGCTTCCGGTTCACAGTCAGTTCAGTGTCGTTGTCGAACGTATGACATGCAAAGTTGGAGCTAGTAAACTACCTCGACTACGTCTACTCTCACGTCTCCTGTCTCGTTGTTTTCTAACTCCACACCATTTAAGTTTCAGGAAACCAACACATGAGAGACCTAACCCACTATGGTCACTAGATGGCAGTATGTGGAACAATCCAGGTAGAAAATAACGGTGTATAGCGCAACATGGTTTGAAGCGGAGTGGTTTGAGTTTAAGCTCCACGTAGGACGGAGACGGGTAAAGCATAAAAGAGGTGTGCACTCAGAAGGTGCTCCAGTTGCTCCAGGGACCAGCTCGGTTTATTGTACTCGATTTGTGCTGTAGCTGCAAACACAGCGTTGTAAAATGGTGACAGATACTCTCAGCCTACGAGAACTGACGAAGCCACTTAGATGAGAGATTAAATGTTTTTCCCACTACACTTGGGTGTCAAAGTCAAGTCAATTATTTGTACAGCCCAATATCACAAATTGTAAATTTGCCTCTGGGGGCTTTACAGCAATACAACATCCTGTCCTTAGACCCTCATATCGGATAAGGAACCACTCCCTAAAACAAACCCTTCAGTTCTACGCTGCAATAATCCAGTCTGACCTCTGCACACCAAACGGGACAGGAACAGACAACAACAGATAGTTAAGTCTGCAGAGAAAATCAGTGGTGCCAACCTGCCCTCCACTCAGGACTTATACACCTCCAGACTCAGAAAACGGGCAGACAACATCACTGCAGACCCATCACACCCTGTGTCACAACCTGCTCCAACTCCTCCCCTCTGGCAGGCAATACAGAGCACTGTACCCCGAAACAACCAGATACAAAAACAGTATCTTTCTTTCAGCGGGCTGTCATTCAAATGAATGCATAACACTGTCAAATAAATCCAACCATATATTATATGTTGTACATTGCACATATACTGGTGCTCTCTGTCATGTCCATCTACCCCAGGCATGTGTGTAAGTAACCTGCTAACATCTATTTCAGCATCTCTGATATGTTCTCTGCACCATTGCACCTCATCACCTCTTATTTCACCTGCATAAGTCAATCCTTTTTATATATTTCTGAAGATTGTTGTGACGTAGTGTTGTTATTCTATGTTAAGTACACTGAGAGAGCCACGCAACCGGAGTCAAATTCCATGTTTGTGCAAACCTACGTGGCCAATAAGGATGATTCTGATGACACTGTTTCTGCTAGTTTGGCCTCCCCAGGCCTGCAATTCCTGGTTGGAAATAACCGGTCACAACTTCTTCATTGACATGTATTAAAAGTGTTGGACAAAATCAAGTCATTTCAATAGAGATGGCCTACCTGACAAACCTACAAGGTCTGAAAATAAAAGTGAAATAAAAATCTGTAAGACTAGGACTTAAAATATATTTTTTTTCTTTTTTTAGATTGGATCTTTTTTCAAAAGCAGATCTGGCACAGTGGTTAGCGCAGTACTCTCACAGCAAGAAGGTCCTGGGTTTGAGCCCCAGGGTAGTCCAACCTTGGGGATTATGCCGGGTCGTCCTCTGTGTGGAGTTTGCATGTTCTCCCTGTGTCTGCGTGGGTTTCCTCCGAATGCTTCAGTTTCCTCCCACAGTCCAAAGACATGTAGGTTAGGTGAATCCGCTGTAGAGTGTGTGTGTGAGTGTGTGTGTGTGTGTGATGGCTTGGCGGCCTGTCCAGGGTGTCTCCCCGTCTGCTGCCCCTTGACTGCTGAGATGGGCTCCAGCATCCCATGACCCTGAGAGCAGGATAAGCGGTTTGGATAATGGATGGATGGATGGATCTAAAAAGCTCCTCTGAATAAGGCAGCCAACTCCGTATTTTGGCTGTCTGCTGTGTCTACATTTATATGCTAGACTGCAGAACAAGACTTGATATATACTCAACAAAAATATAAATGCAACGCTTTTGTTTTTGCTCCAATTTTTCATGAGTTGAAATCAAAGATCTAAGACTTTTCCTAAGTACACAAAAGGCCTACTTCTCTCAAATTTTGTTCACAAATTTGTTTAAATCTGTGTTAGTGAGTGCCTCTCCTTTGCTGAGATAATCCCTCCACCTGACAGGTGTGGTGTATCAAGATGCTGACTAGACAGCATGACTATTGCCTAGGTGTGCCTTAGGCTGGCCACAATAAAAGGCCACTCTAAAATGTGCAGTTTTATCACACAGCACAATGCCACAGGTGTTGTAAGTTTTGAGGGAGCGCGCAATTGGCATGCTGACTGCAAAAATGTCCACCAGAGCTGTTGCCCATGAATTGGATGTTCATTTCTAAGCCGTCTCCGAGAATTTGGCTGTACATTCAACTGGCCTCACAACTGCAGACCATGTGTAACCACGCCAGCCCAGGACCTCCACATCCGTCATCTTCACCTGCAAGGTTGTCTCTGAGACCAGCCACCCAGACAGCCGATGCAACAATTGGTTTGCATAACCAAAGAATTTCTGCACAAACTGTCAGAAACCGTCTCAGGGAAGCTCATCTGCATGCTCATCGTCCTCGCAGGGGTGTTGACCTGACTGCAGTTTGTCATCGTAACCGACTTGAGTGGGCAAATACTCACCTGGCGTCTGGCAATTTAGAGAAGTGTTCTCTTCATGGATGAATCCCGGTTTCCACTGTACCGGGCAGATGGCAGACAGCATGTATGGCGTGATGTGGGTGAGTGGTTTGCTGGTGTCAACGTTGTGAATAGAGTTGGCCTATGGTGGCGGTGGGGTTATGGTACGGGCAGGCATATGCTACGGACAACGAACACGGGTGCATTTTATTGATGGCATTTTGAATGCACAGCAATACTGTGACGAGATCCTGAGGCCCATTGTTGTGCCATTCATCCATCACCTCATGTTGCAGTATGACAATGCACGACCCCATGCTGCAAGGCTCTGTACACAATTCCTGGAAGCAGAAAACATCCCAGTTCTTGCGTGGCCTGCATACTCGCCAGACATATCACCCATTGAGCATGTTTGGGATGCTCTGGATCGGCGTATATGACGGCATGTTCCAGTTCCTGCCAATATCCAGCAACTTGGCGCAGCCGCTGAAGAGGAGTGGACCAACAGGCCACAATCAACAGCCTGATCAACTCTACGCCAAGGAGATGTGTTGCACTGAGCGAGGCAAATTGTGGTCACACCAGATACTGACCCGCATATCCGTGAAATCCATAGTTCAGTGCCTAATGTCTCTTTCCAAAATAAAACTGCACATTTTAGAGTGGCCTTTTATTATGAGCAGCCTAAGGCACACCTGTGCAATAATCCTGCTGTCAAATCGCCATCTTGATATGCCACACCTGTCAGGTGGCTGGATTATCTCGGTAAAGTGCTCACCAACACAAATTTGTCAACAAAATTTGAGAGAAATTGGCCTTTTGTGTACATGGGAAAAGTCTCAGATCTTTGATTTCAGCTCATGAAAAATTGGAGCAAAAACAAGTGTGTGTTTGTTCGGTATAGATTTACATATGGTCAGTTTTGGTTCAGACAGGCTACTGGATGAGGATATCTCGTGCAATTCTACCACTCAGTTGAAATTATACTCAATGACTGCTTGATTTCTTAGAGGTATAGGAAATATAAGCATTAACAATCATTAGGTTTACGTTTTTATATAAGGTCAACAAAGTTTAGCCATACAATGTATGGGTTTACCTGCGTAGAATGTATGATTATTACAAATCAAATGCAGCTGTTTTTTTATGTTTAGATATGTTGTGAACAGTTTTGTTTTTTTTAATCCTAGAATTGTTGTTGCAACTGGAAATAATGGTGTCTCAAGGCAGAGGGTAAGTTTAGTATAAGCCTACATCACTAGATGACGATGAAACACCTATGGAAAATAATGGTATCAAGAAGTACAGTATAGCACATGTCAATACCACTGAAGTGCACAAATAAAAATACAATGGGGTATAAATTTGGGGTGAATCTATATATGACTAAGGAAATAATAAAATATAAATTTGGGAGGATTGTGTTCTCTAAAATAAAAAGGTGTGGTCAAAGGTTAAGCCCCACAATAGGTGGGACTAAGTCATGGCACAAAGGTGTGTGCATCAGGAGGTCAGGTCAGTTGCTCGGTGGACCAACTGTTGTACCCGTTGAGTGCTACTAACAATAAACCTATTCACATCAGACTAGAAGGTATTGGACATTGATTGACTATTGGACCTTGATTGATTGACTTTGAAGAACAGTGCGTCGAGAAGAAATTCTCCCACATGGAATGGGTGAGCCAGCCAGGAGAGGTTTGGGGAAGCTGGACTGCGCAGGCTACAGCTCAACAACAGGGCCCACCAAAAATAGATGAAGCAGAGCCTATTTACAACATGTGCATTACTGGTTGTCTCTGAGAGGCGGTGTGTGGCCGCCTGGATTAAAGAATTACTTGGCCTCTCCTCTAAAAGAACCTAAAATTGCTGAACAAAAATTGCTAAAGGACCTAAAGAATCTGATGTGGTATTGTGTGCACGAGGGGAAGAGAGAGTCGAGGCCAGAGTGCGTCCATGTGAAGGGGGGTGGAAAGATAAAATCACTGCGCGAGCGCTGAATGTGGTGATAATTGGATGGTTGGTTCTCTGTGCTGTTTGCTGGAGGACTGATACAGATGGCTTTGAGGTATTACTGGCTGTAAGATCAGTGTGGTCAGATCTGCTGTGTTGTCCTGTGGACAGATCTGCTGTGTTGTCTTGTGTTGTCCTGTGGATAGATTGGCTGTGTTGTCCTCTGTGTTATTGTGTGTGTGAAAAAACCATAGAGACGGGGCATCCGGGTGGCATGGCGGTCTATTACGTTGCCTGCCAACACGGGGATCACCGGTTCGGGTGTCCCCGTGTTGCCTCCGGCTTGGTTGGGTGTCCCTGCAGACGCCGTTTGCCATGTCTGCGGGTGGGAAGCCGGATGTGGGTATGTGTCCTAGTGCCTCCTCTGGTCGGTCGGGCAGGTAACTTACTAATTAAGTACCCCTGTGGATACCGTTATCTCTGTTTCAGGAAAGTGAATCAGAGAGAGGTCTGAATGGGCAGGTGGTATAGAAAATATAACTCCTGTGGATACCGCTCTTTTTGTACGTCAGAAAGGGGCCTGAACGGGCAGGTGGTTATTAATAAGCAGAAGAAAGTTTGTCTTGATGTGTGTGTGTGAGTGAGTCAGCCCAAATTTCTGTGCAGGCAATTAAAAGATAAGAGCGACTGGACGAGAGCTGAATGTGACGTTATGATACATTTAGCCTTGAAGCAGTGCAGGCAGAGATGGGAAAAATAGGGCTGTGTTGCCCTGAGTTTTTGTGTGAAATTGTGGCTGTTTTGTGTTTTTGCAAATGTTTTTTGTGACTAAAAGAAGAATAAACTTCAGAAATACCACTCTATTTGTGTCAAGGAAGTGAATCAGACAGAGGCCTACTTGTGTTAAGGAAGTGAATCGGGTAGGTGCCAGAGAGCTGATAATTAACTCAGTAGGAGTAATGGGTCCTAGGGGTATGTGTGTGTGTGTGTGTGTGTTTGTGTCTCCCCATCTGCTGCCCAATGACTGCTGGGATAGGCTCCAACATCCCCGCAACCCTGAGTAAGGACAAGCGGTTTGGATAATGGATGGATGGATGGATGGATGGAGTAGGAGTACTAGTGACACTGGCCAGAAATCTGAGTACTCGATCAGTGTCAATGTGTGCAGAGTGGTGTGAATGTGCTAGCAATGTATGAATGGAGAGTGAGTCTTATGTGTTGAATCAGCTGACTAATTAGATATTTGAAATACAAAACTGGGGCAGGGAAAAGGTGTCAGCATACATTTGGAGTCATAACGCAAAAAATAATAGTCCACAAAAGGGAAGATTTCGGGAAAGGGACTATTTCGCTCACAAGAGTAAGGGTTGAACTTAGTCCGGATTGGCAAGTGATATTGGAAAAACCACAAAAGGGGAAAATACAAAGAAGAGGCGTAGTTGGTGAAGTAATAAGGATCAGTGTGGGACATCTTACAATCTGGAAAACTCATGGAAAGGAAGCAGAAAAGGAGCCGACTTTATTTGAAGAAGGATACCCCAATAAATTTTTATTCTATACAGACGACATACCAGAAACCATTTAGGGAGGTTGAATATGAAAAAAAAACAGCCCACATGATGCAGCAGACCAAGCTCCCCCAGCCGAGCCAACATTAGCTCTTCTAGTCAGACACCCCCAACACACCTTCCCGCACTCCACACGACGATAAATGGTAAATGGCCTTTATTTATATAGCGCTTTTCTAGTCTACTGACTACTCAAAGCACTTTACAATGTATGCCTCACATTCACCCATTCACACACACTTTTATACACTGATGGCAGAGGCTGCCACGCATGGCGCCAACCTGCTCATCAGGAGCAGTTAGGGGTTTAGTGTCTTGCTCAAGGACACTGATGCGCCTTCTGAAGGATCGAACCAGCAACCTTCTGATTACTAGATGACCCACTCTACCTTCTTAGCCATGCTGCCCCATCCATAGATAGATAGAATAGTAAATGGACTGCATTTATATAGCACTTTTTTAGTCTACTGACTACTAAAAGCGCTTTAGTGTATGCCTCTCATTCACCCATTCACACATACATTCATACACTGATGGTCGGAGGCTGCCATACAAGGCACCAACCTACTCATCAGGAGTGGTTACGGATTCAGTGTCTTGCTCAAGGACACTTTCGCACACTCTCTGGAGGAGCCAAACACAGTCAAGGCTAGGCAAGGCCGCCACCAGACCGCCCTCGGTGTTATCGGAACTGCCAGTCTGCAAGGGCTAGCAGTCAGTGGTGGATCTAGAGATTTTTTCCTGGGGTGACAAGACTGTGTCCCAGAGGTGGCAGCTGCCACCCCTTGCCACCCTGTAGATCCGCGCCTGTGAGGGGGGGGTTCTAAATCGGCGACTTCTGTTTGAGATGAGTTTGGTGCGGGTCTCATTGACCTTCACCATGCATGTACATAAAATATACTTTAAAAACATATTATCTGATTTATAAATGGGGTGGCAACAGCGGTGGCAAGACTGTGTCCCAGAGGTGGCAGCTGCCACCCGTTGCCACCCTGTAGATCCGCCCCTGCTAGCAGTTAGCTTAGCCTGCCCCGCTTACGCATCCTGTCATACTGCCCTCGGTGTTACCTCTTCGGGCACAGCTACAGGCAGGGCCTTGGTCCCTGGGCCCACAGGACACAGCAGACCAAGCGCTCCCAGCCGATCCAGCGCCAGCTCTCCCAGCCATCAAACGAAAACAAATTTGGACGCAGACGTGGACAAAGACATTGCATGGGTGGTACCTGATGCCGCCGCAAATATAAATTCATGCCACCATCCTCCCACACCGGCACTTGGTGAGGCTGCTGCAAACGCGAATCTGCGCCGCCATCTTCCTATATGGGAAATGGAAAATTTGACCACAGGTGTGTGGTGATGTACAATATGCTCTGAACAGAGATATCTTTACGCTAACTGAACACATACCAAACTTGCATGAGAGTATTTGCTTGTGCATACGTCATGCGGCATTGCCTATAAATATCATCTGTCATTTGTTCAGTAATATAATGTCCAAGATATTTCACCTTATTACATATCCCAAGATTATCATCAGACAATTAAAAATCAGGAAATTGTAGATAATTGACCTCTGGTTCTGCAGATCATAACAACACTCTTACTAGCATTGTATTTGATATCATGCTGCATACCATACACAGAACATATATTAAGGAGCTGCTGGACACCAGCGCTACAGGGACTAAGGATGACAAGGTCATCCGCATACATATTACGGTTCACCAAGGTATCTTCCATCATGCACCCAGTGTTACAGGCTTTCAACTGCTTGGACAAATCATCAATATATAGATTGTAGAGAACTGGAGACAGAATTCCCCCTTGGGTGACACCATTGCTAAACCGAAATGGGGCTTACAGGACTTAAAGGATCTGCTGCTAACGTTTTGGTGCCAGATACCAGAGGACACCTTCAGAGGTCTTGTGGAGTCCATGCCTCGATGGGTCAGAACTATTTTGGCAGCACGAGGGGGACCTACACAATATTAGCAGGTGGTTTTAATGTTTTGGCTGATGGGTGTATACATTAGCTCATACTCTCAAGAGACATACAGTTATGAACCATCAGAGTTAAGCACTTCATACAGGTTTTTTAGATGTGTTATATGAATAGACTGTACATATGCCCCCCACTGTTTTTTTCAGGAACTTTAATCTAGTAAGGCTTTTACATACAACGTAAGCAATGGCACAGAGATAACAAACTGAATTAAATGAAATTGAATTAATCAGGTACAAAATTAAACGGAATGCAACAAATGAAAATAAATGAACAGATAAGCCAGATCATATTGCCTACACACATTTCACATGTACATGATGATAGGGATGTTATTTAAAAGTACAATGTTAGGTAGTGCCAACAAACAATGTTGACTAATCACATGCAGGGCAAGTCATCATGACATGCCCGTCATATCACCATGACAGTCATCATGACATCTCCAGCCTTTCCTTTCTTTTGCTGAGGTCTTCTTTTATTTGATCATTGCTGGCCAGGGGGGTAGGACTTCTTCTGGCCCTGAGGGTTAGAGGACTTGTTCCAAAATGTTGGAGAAACTATTGGAGGCTGACTCTTGACAATTTTACCAGCTAAAAACTTGCCCATAAAAACATTAGGGGCTAAGACAGAAATGAAGCATAGAGCTCAGTAGAAAGCTAGTAGATAATGCAAACTGAAAACATCTATCTAAATTGGTACGTTTAATTCATTGGCTAGAAAAGATATGTCTATGAACGTAACAGGAAGTTAGTAGAAAAGTTACGATGGCAGCATTTTTCCATTTAAATTGGTGCATTTGAGTCTAATCAAGTCCAATTTGCAGTTGAAGCTGTTATTATCATCATTATTATTGCTGATTAAATTCCATCTTTTCATTTATACTGTTTTTGACTCTAGGCACTGAAGAAGAGGCTCTCTCTCTGCACTCGGGGTGTGACCGCCACTGAGTCACACTTCCCCTAATCTCGACTGGAAGGTGTAGGGAGGGGATGAAGAGAGGGGGAAGAGAACAAACAAACAGACGGTCAGCATTCAACCTGATTTTTTTTTAAGGTCAAGTGTGTATGTCAGTGAGTATTTGTGGGAGAGACATTTGTTACCATGAGGACTGATGTCAGTTTCTCCATTCACTCCTCTGCTTGAAGAAAAGGTACAAGGTACCCCTTGTTCTTTTTGCAGTAATCAATAAACCTGGGAAGAGCAGGTGAAGTATGGGTATATTATTAGACAATCGTCTTGAATCATTCCCAACTATTTAAAATAGTGCTGAAACCATAACAATTTTACAATTTTGGTAGTTGATTAACTGTTTGAGTCATTCGCCATGTAAAAATACCAAACTTTTGTTGGTTGCAGTTTGCAGATGTGCTTGCTGACCTCTGATTTATCCATCCATCCATCCATCCATCCATTATCCAAACCGCTTATCCAACTCAGGGTTGTGAGATGCTGGAGCCTATCCCAGCAGTCATTGGGCGGCAGGCAGGGAGACACCCTGGACAGGCCACCAGGCCATCACAGGACTGATACATTCACACTTAGGGACAATTTAATATGGCCGATTCACCTGACCTACATGTCTTTGGACTGTGGGAGGAAACCGGAGCACCCCGAGGAAACCCATGTAGACATGGGGAGAACATGCCAACTCCATATAGAAGACAACCTGGGATGACCCCTAAAGGCTGGACTACCCCGGGGCTCGAACCCAGGACTTTCTTGCTGTGAGGTGACCGCACTAACCACTGCACCGCTGCACCACCGTGCCGCCCCTTCTGATTTATATCATTATGAAATAAATACTTGACGTTTTTTTTTTTAAGCTGTTGTTCAAACTAAGTAAACAGGTTTAAAACGTCACTTTGGACTCAAGAAATTTTGAGAGGAGCATTCATCAGTATTCTTAATTTTAAACAGATTAGACCATTAAAAAAATAATTGATAGATTATGGAAATAATCATTTGTCGCAGTCCTATTTTAAAGCACAGTTAGATTGAAGTAGTAGATCAGAACTGAAATATATTGTACTCTTACCTGGCCCAACAAAGATGTTGTTCCAAGGCTTTGGGGTCTCCCACTACGATTAGTAGTGCTTGGGCTCGGGTCACTGCCACGTTGAACCTCTAAATGGATAGTGTGGATTACAGGTTTGTGTGTGTGTGTATGTATGTGTGTGTGTGTATTGTGTGTGTGTGTGTGTGTGTGTGTGTGTGTACTGTGTGTGTTTTCACCTTCTCATTGCCAATGAAGTTTAGGGAGGGCATTTGATCCTGCCCTTGGCAAATGGTGCTGTTTCTCACCGTAGACAGCAGAATCACCTTTTTCTGTTCACCCTGGAACTCGTCCACTGTACCAACCTACATATGAGAAATCCAGCAGTGCGCTGTCAGTCAAAGTTATGACTGGAGGTGTTCAAAATGTCCACCAAATCGAGACAGAGATAGTCACTGCAGGGTTGTATTTCCACACCTTAAGCTTGTCCATGTTTACTCCAGGGAGTGTCTTCATTTCTTGGAGGGCCTTACGGATTTTCTCCACCTATGGGGGACATGGCATCGTGGACGGTGAAAAAAGTTACCACTGGTATTACCGTCTTTGTCCTTTTCATGGTTTCACAGGAACTGGGATAACATAAAACAACATAAGCACATAGCGGTTGCAGTGATCAGTTGGTTTATATTTGGTATGTTTATGCTCACCTGTTTCTTGTATAGGGCAAGGATGCCAATGTCCTCTGGATGGGTTCGTTTCCTGCCACCTTTGCCTGGCTTTTCAAGGAGTTTTACCACGTATTGCATCAGCACCTCCACCTCCGCTAAGTTGAAGAATGAGAGACTGTTGCCTTCGCGCTCTTCAACACTTGCCACGGCATGGAAGATTAATGGAAAGTCCTGAGAAAGAAAAGTAGTGGGATGGAGGGAGCGCAGGAGGAAGAAAAAAAAGGGAAGGGAGAGTTTGCTAAGTAACAGGAGTCAATTTTTGACTCACATGTGGCCGCTGAGTTGTGTGTGCTTCTGTTTACGCGAGTCTGTGTGTGTGGCTCTGAGCGCGCATGCATGTATTTGTATTACCCCGTTACCTTTGTCGGTAAGTGTTGCCATCCATAGTAAGAGTTGCAGATTGCTTTATCAGCCATGTATTGGAGCTCTCTCTCGTAGAAGAGTTCGTTAGGGATCTCCAGAATGGCGGAATGGGACCTGAGAAAGCAACAGGGAAGAGAACAAGTAGAGGTCAAAGGTAGGGAGATAAGGATTAGAGTAGAATAAAGTGCAAGTAGTATGTACTGAGAAATGAAAGGGAAATGATTTAGTAGTGCCTTCGTGAAAAGTGGTGTGGGCAGGTAAGCAATACAGTTCAAAGTGCACCTGTAGTTCTTCAGTAGTTTGGTAAGAAAGCGATTGTTGAATGCTCCGCTCTTATCCTTCTTATACAGATCGATGTCCATCAGACGCTCCAACAGGGACACATCTGCATAATGTAGAGAAATGAAACTTGCAACTCAATGAAACACTATACACAGACATGCGTTTAAGTCGCTTAAATTATGACCTTTGCCCTCCCTTTCTCAACAGTGTGTACACATGCGAGTTAGCACAGGAGAAATTGAAATTGCTTACCCATTTTTAATTTATGGGCCTGGGAGAATTTAACGATGGGGCCCAACTGTTTTGGATCTCCAGTCAAAACCACTAGACTTGTAAAAGGATCAAGTAGACCTATGGACCAAATACAGAAATACTAAGAGAAGAGCAGAGAAGAAATAGTATCTGACTATATTAAACAAGCAGTTATATCTTGTCACCTGCTAAAGGGATGATACACTCTGTCTCTACAGTGTGGCCTGCTTCATCCACAAAGATATGAGTGAAATGGCCTTGATGTATCCCTTTTGTCACCAACCTGGAAATAAATAATTGTCATTAGGATTACGCAAGGAAATGATAGCCATTTGACTTTCAAGGATGTATTCCCCCTCCCTTTTTTTCCTCTCCAATTGTATCCGGCCATTTACGCCACTCTTCCGAGCCATCCTGATCGCTACTCCACCCCCTCTGCTGATCCGGGGAGGGCTGCAGAATACCACATGCCTCCTCCGATACATGTGGAGTCGCCAGCCACTTCTTTTCACCTGACAGTGAGGAATTTCACCGGGGGAACATAGCACTTGGAAGGATCACACTATATTCCCCCCCAGTTCATCCTCCCCCCTGAACAGGCTCCCTGAGACCAGAGGAGGCACTAGTGCAGCGACCAGGACACATACCCCTCCCCCCCCTAGACATGGCCAGTTGTGTCTGTAGGGATGCCCGACCAAGCCAGAGGTAACACGGGGATTTGAACCGCCGATCCCCGTGTTGGTAGGCAATGGAACAGACTGCCATGCCACCCGGATGCCCTCAAGGATGTATTTCTAATCTGAACAGTGTGACAGAGTGAGGTGTGGACCATCTGCCCTGAGGAAGTCTAATTAACTCAGACAAACAAGCCAACCCCTACCCCCTTTTCCAAAAATAAAGACATGGAAAATACCCAGTCTTATTCTGTGCCTTATTCAGTAGGCGGTCAGAGAGAAGTGTGCTGGCTAGCGAACAGACAGATAAATGAATGCAATCAATAGTTCCCCCTTCGTGCAATTGTTCAAAACTGTGGTGTATAATAAGAAACACGGGTCTCTACCATGTGTATTGTACTACACTATACTATAATTTCAATTTTGCATGAGTTGAACTAAATTTAACTCAAATTAAATTGGGACACCACGTTCCAGAGGAAAAAATATAAGATAAGCCAAATTAATCGGTCACAGATCTAAAAGTTGTGAACTCTCTATTTCTGCTCCAAAGAAACACACAACACAAATAAAGATAGCAATAACATCACCTCTCAGATGAAGACAATATTCACAACAATGACTTGCTCTAGATGGGAATATTTATTGACTAACTAATGGGAATGTGGCAGAGTGGGTTGTGAACCAGCTGTCCTGAGCTGGTCTAATTGACTCAGGACAGATAAATCGGTTCCACACCCCAAACGAAGAGGCCAGAGCTAGAGAGAGCTGGGATCCCTTTCTCTATTGAAGAGACTAGTCCATATGAAATAAGAGGATGACCCCACCCCTAGCAATAGGACCACCCTTAACACTGACCAAGTGTATCTGCTCCGCAACTGTGTTTTCAGTCCACGTACTTCACATACTATAGGCATACTATAGGCAGTACTATAGGCACAAGCATGGGTGTGCTATGGGGTCCCCAGTTTCATCTATAGTGGCCAACTTGATTTGTGGATGAAACTGGGTTAAAGTTAAATCTCAGGGCATACTACATTTCACCGACCACATTAACTCGGTGGGCAACCACATCAAGTTCACCAGGGAAGATGTGAAAAAGGACAGGTTAGCCTTAGACTGTGAAATTGCAACTGGTGATGGGGGACATTTGATTGTTGATGTTTACTGTAAACCAACACATACTGATCAGTACTTAAGGTTTGGCTCTCATCATCCACTGGAGCACAAACTAGGAGTCATCAGGATGCTGTACCACCGAGCTGACAATGTCCCCACCAACACAGTGGCCGGGGAAGGGGAGAAATCCGTTATTAAACAGGCCCTGTTAAGTGTGGTTATCCTAACTGGGTGTTTGTCAAAGCCAGGAAGACACCCAAACACCCAAACAGTGCACAAACCATTGGTGATTCCGTATGTGGTGGGAGTGTTGGGACGGTTGAGACACATATTTTCCAAACACCGTGTTTCAGTTCTTTACAAACCCCAAAACACGCTGCGCCAGAAATTGGTCCACCCCAAGGATCGGGTGCCCCGGCACAAACAGCAATATAGTGTATGCTGTTAAGTGCCAGGAGGATTGCTGTGAGTTGTACATCAGGGAAACCAAACAGACGCTGGCCAAGAGGATGGCACAACACAGAAGAGCTAACATGTCAGGCCAGAACTCTGCAGTCTACACCCATCTACAGGCCAGTGGCCACTCCTCCAACGATGAGGATGTGCATATCCTCATCTGGTTTGAACGGGGAGTCAAAGAGGACATCTATGTGAAGAGGGAACAACCTTCCCTGAACCGGGGGGGGGCAGCTAAGAGTATATCTGTCACCACCTTACAATGCTGTGATTGCAACTATTCCCCAGTCCTCTGTGAATAGTACACATGTACACATGGCCATTGTAACTGTAGTTAATGGTCACGGCAATTTGCATATGAAAACGATCATCGGTTTCGGTCGTCATGCCACTGTATTGTTTATAAGGGTGGGGATACGTGCAGTCAGTTTAGACTGAAGAGGTCACTTAGATGAGTGATAAAACGTTTTTCTCAAACGTTGTGTCCAGGTGAACTAGTTCAACTTGTTTTTAGTGTTTTTATATGGGTTTTAACTCTGGTGTTTTTAAAGTGTTATTCTAATAAATGGGCTGTTGTGCCCTCATTTACGTTCTGTGTCTGTGTGCCAGGGAACCCGGGTAGTGGCAGTGTATTGCCACAGGGATGAAGGCAATACACATACCCTATATACAGTTAGAACAAGTATTAAAAAAAATAGACATGGCTGAATGGGGAAAATCAATGAAGGGATGTTTGAGAGAATGAGCATTAAACTAACAAATTATTGCTGACAGAATGAATGAATGAATTAAGTTGGAGGTCAACGAAATCGGAGATGAATCTGAATGCAATAGGAGGCGACTAAAACCAATCGAAAAAGGAAACAATTTAGGGAAGCTCTTGCATCAACTCCCATATGCATAATGCATGGAGATGGGTTTGGTCCTACTTGTTTCTGCGGCGATGGATAGCTGAGGATGTAGAAGGCTTTTCCGAAGCACATTGAGCATGTTGAAGCAGAGTCAGTGGACTTCGGGTTGCCATGGTGACAGCCGGAGGAGAACCACTTTGAAGGAGTTGGTTCAGAGGTTCAGCTTGGAGAATGGCTCAGCCTAGCTGAGGCAGCACAGAAGCAGCACACACAGCTGGCGTGTGTGTCCAGGTGTCGGTGCGTTCACTGGAAGGCGGCAGAGTCCAATGAAAGAGCTCTACTCTAATCACACACAAAAAACCCCCCAAAACCCCTCAAACCAGCTTTGCAGGTGGGAGGAAACGACTCCGATTAACCTTTAAAATGAGTCTTGAACGCATAAAATGCAAAATAACTTGAGATACACAAAAATAGCAACAGAAGGTTTAAATAAAAGATTGCAAAAGAAGAAGAAGAAGCCCAAATGCAAGAAAATGTGTAAACACTTAAGTTTGTAGGCAGGTGTTAAATGGAAGAGGACACTACTTTGGCAAGCTTTTGAAGGAACGCCCATGTTTACTAATTGATTACTTTGTGTAGGCAGGGAAAACTGTTGCCTTCAAATGAAGAAGAATAATCTTATTAATGTGTTATCTAGGGAGGATATTTGAAGGCTACACACTTTTCATGAGCCGAGATACTCACTCATTTCTGTCGTCCAACATTGACACATCATGTAAATCTATGGGCAAACACTTAGAAATTCCATAATATTAATCACACAAGTAAGTACAGAATAAAGACAATAAAACCTGAATTCTCTAAACTGTGGCTAGGTACTAAGTGGAAGTTGAATACATTTCAGTTCTCTGAGACACTTGTATTCAAATAATTACTTGATCATCTCTCTCTCCCTCCCTCTCCCTCTCTCTCTCTCTCTCTCGCTCTCTCTCTCTCAGATGTACGTCACTTTGGATAAAAGTGTCTGCTAAATTAAATTGTAGCATCGTATAATGCATTAAGGGATTAATTGTAAGAAAATCAGTACAATAATGGTCAATATATCAATAATTCAGATACGTGTCCTACCAGAAATGGTCACTAGATAGCTGTGTGGTCACATGGCAAACAATGCATTAAATCTGGCTTTAATAGCCATTTTATCCATCCATCCATCCATCCATTATCCAAACTGCTTATCCTGCCCTCAGGGTTGCAGGGATGCTGGAACCTAGCCCAGCAGTCATTAATAATAATAACAATAATAACAACAATAATAATAATAATACGTTTTATTTGTGGGGGCCTTTGAAAGCACTCAAGGACACCTTACAGAGCGCAGTAAAACAAACAAGCAGCACAGTATCAGACAGCATAAAATCAAAACAAAGCAGGGTAGACGATAAAGGGTTAATACAACAGATAAGTATAAAATCAACATCTGCACAAAACTCAATGAAGCGTGGATCAGACTGAAAATGATAGTTTTAAAAGGTGCATTTTGAGATGAGATTTGAAGGTTGAAAGAGAGTCAATGTTGCGAATTTCTTGTGGGAGAGAGTTCCATAGGCAGGGGGCAGAATGACTGAAGGCTCTAGACCTCATGGTAGTCAAGCGGGCCGATGGTGTAGTGAGTTTGAGAGCAGAAGTAGATTTGAGAGTGCGGAAGGGCATGAGGATATGAAGGGGTTTGGAAAGATACGAAGGAGCTAGGTTATTAAGGGCCTTAAAGGTGAGGAGCAAGATCTTGAAGTGAATGCAGTATTTAACAGGGAGCCAGTGGAGCTGCGGAAGAACAGGAGTGATATGATCTATGGAAGGAATTCTGGTAATGACATGTGCAGCTGAATTCTGGACAAATTGAAGTTTATAAAGGCGCTTGAGGGGAAGACCAAAGGGGATAGAATTACAGTAGTCAATACGGGATGTAACCAGGGTGTGAGTGAGTATGGCGGTGCTGTTAGGTGTAAATGACGGGCGAAGACGATTAATATTGCGTAGGTGGAAGTATGCAGACCGAGTAACACTGTCGATGTGAGCTTCAAAAGATAATGTGCTGTCCAAGATGACACCCAGACTCTTAGCCTGAGCCGATGGAGGAACTATAGAATTGTCAATAGTCAGAGAAAAAGGTTTGACCAAAGATTTAGTGCCTACTAGGAGGACCTCAGTTTTATCACTATTAAGTTTGAAAAAGTGGTATGAAAACCAGGATTCAATTTCTAGTAAGCAGTCAGAAAGGGAAGTGGGCGGAAGAGTGGAGGTAGGCTTGGTGGATAGATTAAGCTGGGTGCATAGCAGTGAAATTGAATGCCAAATTGGGCGGCAGTTGGGGAGACACCCAGGACAGGCCACCAGACCAGATATGGGAGCTGAACTATTTTTTCATGAAAACATTTGCTGAGTAATATTAACTGGATTACAAGATCATTAAACAGTTAATTCACATTAATTCAGACATGGAATGTTACATTGATAGATTCTAAAGAACTTATGACCTTAGATAAGGTGTGCACACACGTGTGTGTGTGTGTGTGTGTGTGTGTGTGTGTGTGTGTGTGTGTGTGTGTGTGTGTGTGTGTGTGAGAGAGAGCGAGAGAGAGAAAAAAAAGAGAGAGAGAGAGCGAGAGAGACAGAGAGAGACAGAGAGAGAGAGAGACAGAGAGAGGATCAAGAAGACCTCCAATAAAACTTTTTCTTCCTTCCCCAAAAGCTCAAAATTAATTCATGATTATAACATATAAGAGGTCAACTCAGTTCAGGAAACAAACATGTTCATGGGTTCATAAGTTCATTTGTTTTTTTTGTTTTTTAGGTGAATGCCAGAGTTTCAGTCTGTTCCAGTCTCCAGTCTCCACCATATGGTGAGGTGAGAAAAAGTTTTACTCTGGTGTGAAAGAGTTCTTGTCTCATGTGGAGATGAGATTAGATCTTCCTGTGATCAACGGTGACGATGACCTGGAAAGATCGTTAAGTGGCCCCATGTCCTGCTGTAAATCTGATAACCATGTCAAACGCATGGTTTCTTTGGTGATTTTCCTGTCTGGTTAATGTCAATTTGGCACCTTTATGTGAGGTGAAGAGAAGGCCACTTTGCAGGCCCAACTGATATATGAAAAGACCACCCATTCCTATCTTTGGTGAACTTCCCGAGGAAGGAGAGAGAGCATCCTTGCTACACTACAAATACACATAAAAATGTAATGCCTTGATAGAAGTTAGTATCTCAGGCATCTTGTTAACACTTACATTGTTTATCTGAGGCAGTGCTGAGCCTTTGAAAACCTGAATTGGGTGCCAAAATCTGGGCAAGTGAAATGAATGAGTTTCTCGAACTCTAATTACTCTTGTGGAGATACTAAGTGTTAACAGGGGAGGTTGTGGTATTGAAGTATGACCACTTGCCAGGTGTGAATACACATAACAGTCAACATTTCCAGAATAAAAACAAGTCGAAAAGAAATAACGATTGCACAAAAGGTTACACCAATAGCAGATCTAAAAAAAACCCATCCAGAGTTTATCTCCCCTTCAAAACTTGATGATATCACAGAATGGGAAGACTCACAAGTCAGTCTCTAGTTGCTTCACTCAAATAGAGACCGAGAACAACCTCCCAGACGTCGCTGCTAAAACTGGGTGGAAAGAATTAGAGTTTAAAAAAAAACCTGCATTGCAGAACCAACACACATACACTCACCGGCCACTTTATTAGGCACACCTGTCCAACTGCTCGTTAACGCAAATTTCTAATCAGCCAATCACATTGCAGCAACTCAATGCATTTAGGCATCTAGACATGGTCAAGACGATCTACTGCAGTTCAAACCGAGCATCAGAATGGGGAAGAAAGGTGATTTAAGTGACTTTGAACGTGGCATGGTTGTTGGTGCCAGACGGACTCTTCTGAGTATTTCAGAAACTGCTGATCTACTGGGATTTTCACGCACAACCATCTCTAGGGTTTACAGAGAATGGTCCGAAAAAGAGAAAATATCCAGTGAGCGGCAGTTCTGTGGGCGAAAATGCCTTGTTGATGCCAGAGGTCAGAGGAGAATGGCCAGACTGGTTTGAGCTGATAGAAAGGCAACAGTAACTCAAATAACCACTCATTACAACTGAGGTATGCAGAAGAGCATCTCCGAACGCACAACACGTCGAACCTTGAGGCAGATGGGCTACAGCAGCAGAAGACCACACCGGGTGCCACTCCTGTCAGCTAAGAACAGGAAACTGAGGCTACAATTCGCACAGGCTCACCAAAATTGGACAATAGAAGATTGGAAAAACGTTCCTGGTCTGATGAGTCTCGATTTCTGCTGCGACATTCGGATGGTAGGGTCAGAATTTGGCGTCAACAACATGAAAGCATGGATCCATCCTGCCTTGTATCAACGGTTCAGGCTGGTGGTGGTGGTGTAATGGTGTGGGGGATATTTTCTTGGCACACTTTGGGCCCCTTAGTACCAATTGAGCATCGTGTCAACGCCACAGCCTACCTGAGTATTGTTGCTGACCATGTCCATCCCTTTATGACCACAGTGTTCCCATTTTCTGATGGCTACTTCCAGCAGGATAACGCGCCATGTCATAAAGCTCGAATCATCTCAGACTGGTTTCTTGAACATGACAATGAGTTCACTGTACTCAAATGGCCTCCACAGTCACCAGATCTCAATCCAATAGAGCCCCTTTGGGATGTGGTGGACCGGGAGATTCGCATCATGGATGTGCAGCCGACAAATCTGCAGCAACTGCGTGATGCCATCATGTCAATATGGACCAAACTCTCTGAGGAATGTTTCCAGTACCTTGTTGAATCTATGCCACGAAGGATTAAGGCAGTTCTGAAGGCAAAAGGGGGTCCAACCCGGTACTAGCAAGGTGTACCTAATAAAGTGGCCAGTGAGTGTATGTGCCAAAAAGGGTGGTACTTTTTTTTTTTTGGACTTTGTTTTTGGTGTCGTCGTATGGAGTGCAGGGAGGTGTGTCAAAGGTGTCTGGCTAGGAGAGCTTGTGTTGGATCGGCTAGGGGAGCCTAGTCTGCTACGTCCGGTGGACCACGCCCTGCCTGGAGCTGTGCCCGGGGAGAAAGTTCTCACTTTGGTTATATAAGGACCGGATGGCTTGTAGCAACTGCCCCGGTACCCCATACTCAGGAATCAGGAATTCAGGAATCAGGAATCCTGATTACTTATTATTAAACCTTTAGCAGTACAGAATCATAAATATTGACAGATATAATCAACATTAGCACTTTTGTTGCCAATTAGTGTTAGCTACCTTGAAGCATTTAGCAACGTGGTGACTACGATCGTATACTGCATCAGTTCTTTTCTCGTAGGAAGGTCATCCTCTGACTTGTTACAGCACTTCTGTAGAAAACAACAATGCAAACACACACATATGCACAAAGAAATTCAAGCGAACAGTAAAAGATGCAATTGAGTACAGCAGCAATAACTCAATATTATGAAATGATTCCAAATGATATTAATTTAGAGAGAAGGAAACGAGTACAGGGAATGGATGCTAGAATACTGTTCTGACCTGCAGTTCTTGGGGTTTAGCTCCCTTGTGATAAACGGCGTACATGCGGTACACTTTGTGTACCTCCACATCATTTTCCAAAAGCCGAATACAGAGACGGTCAGCAGCACTGTTAGTGTGACAGCATGCCAAGATGTGGCAGGAGGCATTGCTCTTGTCTATCTGCTTGATGGCCTCCACCACAATTGATGTTTTCCCTGGCAAGCAAAAGTTCCAGCTTAGAGTAAGAGCCTTAACACAAATAAGCATTCATCATGTTCTAAATTATTATTAAAAAAAACTTGCACTGAGTTTTCTAACTAAGTAGGGAAGTGATTGGTTGGTAAAATGTCTGATCTGCTTAGAACCAACCAACTAAGCCCTGATGAGGATCAAGGATAAAGTAGTATTGTGATATTGAAGTAACAGCTACATACACAAGCACAAGTGTGCATGCGCGCACAACACACACACACACACACACACACACACACACACACACACACACACACACACACACACACACACACACACACACACACACACACATTGTACCTGTGCCAGGAGATCCAAACACAAGGTATGGGGCAGGTCTGGATGAACCAGCTAAAATGTGCTGTACAGCCGTGTACTGCTCTAGGTTTTGCTCCTTCGTCATATGGCTGTTAAATGGGCTACACATAAAAAATTGGGAGTTTCATTTCAGAGTTGCAATGGAAGTCGATTCAGTACATAAAGAACAAGGTGAAATCTACCATATGACCATCATCGCTATTCCTTACATGGTCAACATTGTGCAAATCATTCTTGATCTTCATGTCTGACCTGAAAGTGGGTACTTCTGTCTGCTTGTAGAAGGAGGTGCCAGTGGGAAACAGAACCTTCCGTAGTCCAGACACCAGCTCCGCTGCCCTATGCTGGATGCGAATGGTGAAACGGTCCACTGTGAACTCAACATTGAACTTCATGTTGTCTGTGAAGAGGTTTACCAACCTAAAAAGCCAACCCACAAATAATTGTATGAGAGAGTGAAATTAATCATGGCCAATTTGTTTATTAATCAGTTAAAAATCATCCAGATGTTGCCAGAGGTGTGGAGTTAAAAGCAAAAATAATGTCCTAAAGCATTCCTGACACTAGCATTATTTTGTGTAATCCTCTCCTATACGTATAATGGAAATGATGAACATGATCACATTTTGGTCAACTGTTAATGTCAAGTATTGTAAGATAATGGCGTTCTTACTCTCTGTGACAGTGCAGGAAGACCTGATCGTTTTCCACATAAAAGACATAGACTTCATATCCATAACTCTTTGAACCCTCTGACACTTCTGAAGGCGTCACCACCAGCTGGTCACCAGGTCGCAAAAATGGACAGTTCTGAGAGACGTCTGGAACCTGATGAGGCAGAAAGTGAGTAAAAGAAATCTATTTGCATTGACTTTGCAATTAGTAGTAGTGTGTGTGTGTGTGTGTGGTGTGTGTAAGGGGATATAACCTGCAGAATGAGACAGTCCCTCCTACTTGGGTCTCTGGACATGGAGACGTCAACCATATTGTACTGCTTGATGTCCTTGTTCCTCTGAAGCTCCTCTATGTACAGCAGCCATTTGAACTTATAAGAATAGTTCTTCATGCTCAGAGGACTTTTCAGCAATGCTCTAAAGAGACAGTAAAGAGACAGTGGTTTTGCTCAAAAGGTGATGAAACAATGGCTGATGATAACTTCTATAGTCATGGTCGGCATTAGAGAAACATTAAACTGTGACCTCCATTTTACAATTTACAGGATTCTGACACTGGCCTCAGTCTAGAGCTTGGATATTGTGAGTTAAATTAGCATTCTTCCGCTGTAAAATAACTAGAAGTCACTGGAAAAAAATAGTCACACAGTCTCCGTTAGGGATGCACCAATACCAATACCGGTATCAGGTATCGAGCCGATACTGTCCTTATGTACTCACACTTGTAAAACTACTCCTATACAACCGCATCCTATACCCGACTAGACAATTCATGTTGAAATTGTGAGAAGTGAGCGGTGCCTTTTTCTGCCATTCGTACGGAAAGAGGAGGAGATGGAGCCAGATAGAGGGTGCAGAGTGACGGCCGAGGAGCAGACAAACACGTCGATGTGTATTTTGCCCAAACAGAGTGCGAAATTACAGTTACAAGCGCATGTGACTTGGATGAGGGCAGACAGCCCAGTGACGGACGCCGGCTGTCATGTGGGTGGGTCGGAGCGTGGTGGTTTTTACCTGCCAGACCAACTGCGACTGTGTTGCATGTGGTTATGTGCCTGCCATGTTTGCTGTTTCATTTCTGCTTCAACAGGGGAAAATTACACAGAGCTGTCTAAAAAAAAACATTACGTGTTTAACCACTGCCAGTGGTAGATGAAGTGTTCAGATCCTTTACTTAATCAAAATCACTCATACCAAACTATGAAAATACTCCACTATGAGTAAACGTCCGACATTCAAAACCTTACTTAAGTAAAAGTATTAAAGTATTATCAGCAAAATGTACTTAAAGTATGAAATGTAAAAGTACTCATTCTGCAGAGAAAATGGTCCCCGTCCCTGCCTGTACTATCAGATATGATGGTTTTGAATTAATATTACTGCTGAATTAATGTGTAAATTACACTTTACTGCTGTAGATGTTTAAGGTTGAGCTAATTTTATCTACTTTATACACTATTGGGTAGTTAAATCTATAGCAATGCATATTCCATAAGATCATATTTTTGTAGTGTTGCTGTCCTGTGGGAACCACATATCTATGAAAAGTCAACTTTTCATGAGCTCTGAAAACAGCCCTGTTTTCAGCTTTGTGACGATGCATTTTTCTGCTAATCCAAGGTTGTTTTTTTTAAAGTGTATTTATCTTAAGAAGTATGAGAATCTGATCACCCCATAAAGGAACACGTAATCCTTCAGTGTATCAGTAAAAATCAAATTCAAAAATCACCAAATTTGGAAATACATGGTTTCACTAGACAGGAAGGGTATGAAAAATTGTAATCTGAAAAGTAACTAGTAACTAAAGCTGTCAGACAAATGAAGCGGGGTAGAAAATACAATATTTGCATCTGAAATGTAGTGGAATAGAAATATAAAGTTGCATAAACACTCAAGTAAAGTATCTTGAATTTGTACTTAAGTACAGTACTTGAGTAACTGTACTTAGTTACATTCCATTACTGCCAACTGCATTATCACTTGGCAAAACTCAATATGCATGCAGAAATCTCCTCAGAAAACTCATCAGAAAACAGGTCTGGCACACAACCACACACTACACAGACACAGTTGGTGTAGCAACTTAAAAAAAAAAAAAAACCCAAAACGCTCCGCCTTGCCTACGTGATGCGGCGCTTCCGTGCCTGGTGTATTTTAAAGGAAATTCCTCACAGACAGCACTAACATAACATTATCATTTCAGTTCTGCTACAGTTGTATGCTGTATTGAAATCTACTGAATGTGTTACATTTAAGTGAAATGTGTGGCAGTGCCATGTTTGTTCAGGAACCACAAAGCTGAATGTTAAAATTAGTGCCGCACGATTCATCTAATCGCAATCGCGATTTCAGACTGTGCAATCATATAACCGCAAAAGGCTGCAACTTAATTAGATAATAAAATGTGTGTGTGTGTGTGTGTGTGTGTGTGTGTGTGTGTGTGAATGTCTGTGTGTGTGCAGTCTGCATAACTACATAGTTATACATTTGTTTATCATATCGCAATCGCAAATGGCAATATTGTCCACAATAATCGCAATATGACTTTTTCAACAAATCGTGCAGCAGTAATTAAAATGTCAGCAACAGCATCATGTTGTATATTTCATTTGGCACAGTCGGAAAGTGAGGAACATCTGACGAAAATAAAACAAGTTTTCAAAGTCATTGTTAGAACTGTAATGGTATTATTAAGTACTCATATTGGTACTCGGTATCGGCAAGTACCCAAATGTGAATACTTGTACTTGGTCTTAATAAAGTGGTATTAGTGCGTCCCTAGTCTCCATAGCAGTGGCACAATCTGTGTATATAAAACAGTAAAAAAGGGTGTGTCAATTTTGAAAAAAAGAAAAAGAAAATTAAGCTGAAAGAAATTTTTTTTGATCCGACATGACAACAGAATCCAGTCAACTTTACATCAGACACTGTGTGCTTAATGCACAACACTTACATGCTGGGATAGCCTAGCAACTGTTTTTTCTAGTAAATATGATGCTTACAGTATAGGGTAGAGCTCGGGATTTTCAGTGGTGAGTACTTTAAAGACAAACTCATCATGCATCGGATGGGGTAAGGAGACGGTGCAACAAAAACCGTTTCTTTACTTGACGTCCTAAGGGAAAACTGCCCAGCAAAGTTGCCCAGGCGTAGCTCAATACTGACAATATGTTACAAAGATAAATCAAAATCATGACATAACGGCATGTAATGGCGGCTGAATCCGATGGTGATTCATCAATTAATTAATGAAAGTTTACTTTGCACAGATGAAAATGCATACTTAACATTCCTCTGCCAAGAATTTCTGGGCACACTGTTGTCCTCCAATAACTTCACAAGAGTATGTAATTTTACGTAGTGGGGCACCTTATACTCTTTCAAAGGCACATAAGATTTCAGGTCCTTCTTCCTGGTAGGTGAAAGTGGAAAAAAGGGCACAAGGAAGGATTACAATTTCGTTTTTGATTAAATTCCAATTGGTAAATAGACCGCCTTCTAAATTACACATTTCCGAAAAAAATATAATATCATACACCAGATAAATATTAACACACCTATGCATCAACACTTAGTCATGTTGTAATTTGCCATACCATTTTGGAGTTGCCCGCCTCTCGGGTTTGAAACAACGGACAGGTCCTCGGGGAATGGGGCGGCGCTTGAATGGGGCTATGGAGGCCAGCATTTTTATTTCTAGGACATTTGTAATATCAAAGGAAGGAATGGATGGTAGGTCTGGCATAAATCCTAAGTTCAGTCTCGCGTGATAGAATCCTGCGTCCTCTGACTGGAAAAGTATGTTGATGGTGTAGCTCTGTCCTAGAAACAGCAAAAAGAAGAAATTTAGACTGATAACAGTAAAATCACACGGACCACAGTGTGAAATCTAAATTAAAATGGAAGACATCTAAGTCCTGTAGACATCCGCACGAATTCATCAGCAACATTTGGACTGACAATTTGAAAATAATGTTGTGCTTAACCAGCTCTCCATTCTTGAAGGTGATCGCTACGACTGGATTTGTGTTTTCTGTTGCTTGTCTATTACAACCAAATAGCTTCATCAAACCTCCCATAATGCATTTTAAATCTCACAGACAGCATATCCAACAATTATAGATTAGGGACGATCCTAGTCATCCCCTAATTGCAACAATCGCAATTCAAGGTGATGAAATTGCTTGGCAAGAAGGGGACAAATTAGGGTTCTCCCCTGAGTCAAGACAAGTAAAGGCAAGTTAAGTCAAGTCAATTTTATTTGTATAGTCCAATATCACAAATTGCAAATTGGCCTCAAGGGGCTTTACAGCAACACAACATCCTGTCCTCAGACCTTCGCATTGGATAAGGAACAACTCCCTTAAAAAAAACCCATCATAAGTCATGTTTCTGAAATGCAGACAAATGTCTAGCATTGTAGTCCAAATCCCAAGGTCTGGGCGTCCGGGTAGCGTAGCGGTCTATTCCATTGCCTACCAACACGGGGGTCGCCAGTTCGAATCCCCGTGTTACCTCCGGCTTGGTTGGGCGTCCCTACAGACACAATTGGTCGTGTCTGCAGGTGGGCAGCCGGATGTGGGTATATGTCCTGGTAGCTGCACTAGCGCCTCCTCTGGTCGGTCGGGGTGACTGTTATGGGGTGAGGGGGTACTGGGAGAAATATCGTGATCCTTCCACGTGCTATGTCACCCTGGCGAAACTCCTCACTGTCAGGTGAGAAGAAACGGTTTGTGACTCCACATGTATTGGAGGAGGCATGTGGTAGTCTGCAGCCCTCCCTGGATCGGCAGAGGGGGTGGAGCAGCGACCAGGATGGCTCGGAAGAGTGGGGTAATTGGCAAAATGCAATTGGGGAGAAAAAAGGGGGAACCTTTTCACACCAAAAAAAAAAGTCCTACATGTTTTGATTTGATTAATGCAACAGAGTCCATCCACGTCTGTCAATGGGACGCAATCTTAGGCTAGCACTGTCAGAAGTTTCTGGACTCACTTGTGTGGTGCAGCAGGACTTCTGAGCTGATCCCAGTGACTGACTTGAAAAGATGTTGTGTCTGCATGCGAAAATAGGATTTTGAACACAAATGCAAATCGTGTCGGTTAGGAGAAAGCATTACCCCACCAAGCAGAAAGCTCCCAACTCTTTTTGTTGTTCTAGTGTTTCTCCCCAAAAACACTAGTTTGTGGCTGCTCGGGAGCCAGATTTGTGAGTGATGCACCCTGATCCCATTCCTCCATTGGGTGACATAAACTCAAACCAAGGTCAAAGCGTGTCAACAGAATTTATACGAGTCATACAATCTGGCCAGACTGATGGCAAGACTTCAATCTGGTCACACCACATAGTGTGTGACATGATGATCATAAAAGACTATCAGATCTACCACTCAGTGTGACCATGGCCTTGGTTATCCTGCATAGGGAGGGGAGCGGAATTATATTCTGTTATGCTGCCTTGCCATGATTGAACATCTATTTACAAGGGCGTCCGGGTAGAGTAGCGGTCTATTCCGTTGCCTACCAACACGGGGATCGCTGGATCGAATCCCTGTGTTACCTCCAGCTTGGTTGGGCGTCTCTACAGACACAATTGGCCATGCCTGAGGCAGGAAGCTGGATGTGGGCGTGTGTCCTGGTCGCTGCACTAGTGCCTCCTCTGGTCGGTCGGGGTGCCTGTTTGGGGGGTGTGGGGGAACCGGGGGGAATAGCGTGATCCTCCCACGTGCTACCTCCCCTTGGCAAAACTCCTCACTGTCAGGTGAAAAGAAGCAGCTGGCGACTCCACATGTATTGGAGGAGGCGTGTGGTAGTCTGCAGCCTTCCCCAGATCGGCAGAGGGGGTTGAGCAGTGACCGGGACAGCTTGGAAGAGTAGGGTAATTGGCCAGATACAATTGGGGAGAAAAAAAAAAGGGGGGGCAACATTTATTTACAATCCATCCATCCATTATCCAAGCCGCTTATTGCAAATGAATCATGGCTTTTCCAGTTCAGCTTATTATTCTTGCTTGTCCTTTCATCACTGCTTTTCTCGTGCCAGAAATGAAGCGTCTTCATTAAGATATTCACAGTTAAACTTTGCAAAGACAACCATTATAACGCACACAGGGAAGCTCAGTCATGACCCGCTGTGTGAGAGAAACAGGTAACAGAAAAGTAAATTCATATTGTTGTGATAACACTGGATAGTTTTGCGCAGACATTGCTTAATTCTCTGTCCTCAGTGGTAGGCAAAAGGGACTGGGTTGGTGTGAACCATACAGATTCCTACTGATTCCAGCTGCAACCCTTATGCTGCATCCACATGGAATCCGGGAGATGGGAAACGGCAATTGGCAAAACGGAACGGGAAAAACCACACTGTGTGATGGAATGACAGGACGGTAAAATAAATAAACAAATAAACAAACAAAAAAACAAAAACAAAAGAGCTACAAGGGTTGCCATTGTGGTGTATTGTTTGTAAAAAAAAAAAGATATTGTACAAACGTGTTTTGTGTTTGTTTTATTCAATTATCTACAGTAATTCTGTCAATTCATCCATCCATCCATCCATCCATTATCTGAACTGCTTATCCTGCTCTCAGGGATGCTGGAGCCGATTCCAGCAGTCATTTGCCAGCAGGCGGGGGGACACCCTGGACAGGCTGCCAGGCCATCACAGGGCTCACATGCACACACACACACACACACACACACACACACACACACACACACACACACACACACACACACACACACACACACACACACACATTCATACCTAGGGACAATTTAGTACGACCAATTCACCTGACCTACATATCTTTGGACTGTGGGAGGAAACCGGAGCACCCGGAGGAAACCCACGCAGACACGGGGAGAACATGCAAACTCCACACAGAGGACGACCCAGGATGACCCACCAAGGTTGGACTACCCCTGGGCTCGAACCAGGACCTTCTTGCTGTGAGGCGACCACGCTAATCACTGTGCCACCAAGCCGCCCTCTGTCAATTCATATACCTATAAAATTAATCTGCCATCTTTTTTTGTTTGGTGATGTGCTCCATAACATCCAGTTGTAATTTCCATCACAGAGGACATCAAAAAGTTAGAATATTTTAACTTTGGATAGCAGTGCTGTCTGCCGTTGCCATTGTCGGCATAATTTGCCAGTGTCATCTGATTTTACAGTCCTGCTCTCATCCACAATAATGACTTCCAGTTTGCTGTCTGCCATTTCTTGGATTCCATGTCAATGCAGCATTCAAATTTTATTTATTTATTTATTTTCAAACGTATTTATTTATTTTTGTTACCCCCCCCCTTTTTTTCCACTCCGCATTAGACCCAGCATTAGAAATTTAAGAGAGGGAAAAGTGGGAAATGAGATTTAAACAGTGTCATAGTTCATATGATGAACATGTCTCTCGTGTAAATTTGACTCTCCAACATGCATCCAGAAAAACATGGGTGATGTATTCAATTTTGTTGCTCATTTACATACTTTCAAACATTTACTAATGCATACATTCATGCATGAGGGCCTCACCATAACCTCCACACACACACGCACGCACGCACGCACGCACGCACGCACGCACGCACGCACGCACGCACGCACGCACACACACACACACACACACTCCTTTGTATAAACAAAAGGCTTGTCCTTTTTTCAACTTTAGCTTGCTGTTATGAGAACTCAATTACAATGCATTTTGCAATATATGTAAAGTTTGATTAATGGATTGACTGACTGACATCAATATTGACCGGAACAAGTGAAATGTGGCCTGCGGGTCTTTTCATTGTGTCCCCTACATACCTTGTTTGAGTTTTAGCTGCTTGCCTTGGCTGACACCACTGTCATCTCTGAGAGTGAAGTATTCTTTCCATTTGGTGTCGATGTCAAAGGTAAAATTAAAAGACTTGTCACCATAGTTTTTGACATGAAGAATCACCACCTGCACCTGGGGGGGGGGGGGGTAATATCATAGACATTACCACCACAGCCATGTTTACACAAACACACAGTCTTTACATGAAACTGCTCCATGAAGTGCTGCTCATATTACTGTACAAGAGTAAATCTGCTATGTAGACTTTAGTGACCAGCAGACAATGTCCCGAACTGAAGGCTGAGCCTTTGCTCTCACTGTCATTGGGGCTGCTGATGTTCAAACTCACAATTTTCTGGCCCACCCAGGGATAACAATAATAATCCATCCATCCATCCATTATCCAAGCCACTTATCCGAAGTTGGGTCACGGGATGCTGGAGCCTATCACAACAGTCATTGGGCGGCAGGTGGGGAGACACCCCGGACAGGCCGCCAGTCCATCACAGGGCCCACACACACACACACACACACACACACTCACACACACACACACACACACACACACTCTCGCACACATTCACACCTAGGGACAATTTAGTATGGCCGATTCACCTGACCTACATGTCTTTGGACTGTGGGAGGAAACCGGAGCATCCAGAGAAAACCCACATAGACACGGGGAGAACATGCAAATTCCACACAGAGGACGACCCGGGATGACCCCCATGGTTGGACAACCCCCGGGTTCGAACCCAGGACCTTATTGCTGTGAGGCGACTGCGCTAACCACTGTGCCACCCAATAATAATAATAATAATAATGATAATAAACTTTATTTACATCGCACCTTTCTGAACAGCATTACAAGTTGCCTTACACAACAGGATAAAATAATGAACATAGTTAAGATAAAACAACAAAATACAATAAAAATGTAGATCATTATGCCAGATCCACTCCACAGAACAAGGTTAAACATAGTCAAGATTAAGTTACAAGAGCATAATTAAAATGAAGAGAGCTGGAGCCGATTGAAGAAGATCGGTTTACGGTTTATGCATATCACATATATAATCAGTCTATTATTTAGTTACTATAGTTAGTTGAATGTACTGTGACACACATCTTTCTCTCTGTCTCTCTCACACAGACACACACTCCACATAAACATCCTCGTAAATTAAGCAGACACCTACACCTAGACACTTACTCTTTCTTCCTTTTATGGTCATTTCTTCACATAAGGACTTTGTTTACATACTCTCTGGCAAATGGCCAAAAAAGTGAAGGAATGTGAAAGAGGACTGTTGGAAATGTATTTAAGTTTGGCCTTAGAAACTGCTCTTTCAATTTCATCTGATCTTCCCTGGTGCGCACCAGAAACTGTCCCGATTTTTTTTTAACAATTTGATTTTGTATTATTTTGAAAAACTGACTTTGTAATTGAATATTTTCAGTAAAGATTGACTAAAATTTATATTTTGTGTTTGCTTGTTCTTCAATTGCCACAACTCTCAAAGAACCCGTTTTTGACAAACTATGGTTTTTTTTCGTATACATTTCATTGGGATAAAACAAGGACTAGGATAAAAGCAATAAAAATAAGGTGATGAAAGAAAAGTATGAAAACATAAAGAATTAAAAATCTAAAATTATAAAAGTATAAGATATAAACAACCTAAAAAAATAAATAAAAATTGGGCAACAACGCATTTACTATAAAAAAGCCTTCCTGTTAAAGTAAGTTTGAAGAAGTGATTTAAAAGAAGGCAGTGAGTTTGCAAGCCTAATTTCCTCAGGTAGGGAGTCCCACAGCTGGGGTTCTTACAGGAGACGCCTGGTCACCTTTAGTAATGAAGGTGGCTGAGGGAACAGTCAAAAAGGATCCGCCTGAGGAGCGCAGGCAGCCACCAGGCCCGTGGGGTGTGAGTAAATCAGACATATATGTAGGAGCGAGGCCATCTAGGGCTTTAAAAGTAATTAGTAAAAGTTTAAAATCAATCCTATCCCTAACAGGTAGCCAGTGAAGTGTCGCAAGAATGGAAGTGATGCGTTCACGTCTCTTGGGATTTGTTAACAGTCTGGCAGCTGGATGAGCTGGAGGTGGGACATTTACTTTTGGCTGAGCCCTGAATACAGGGAGTTACACCAATCCAGATGTGGCAAGATGAATGCATGGGTGACTTTTTCAAGGTCCGTTTGAGACAGAAAATTTTTAACTTTTGTGATGTTCTTAATTTGGAGAAAGCAAGACTGTACTACCTTGGTGATCTGTGTGTCAAAACGGAGCTTGGAGTAAAAAAAGACACCCAAATTGCAGTCGGAGTGCTTAACATTGGAGAACAGGTTCCCTAGACTCTTTTTCAGGTCACCAGTTAGGTTGGGGGGGGGGTGAATAAAAGGACCTCAGCTTCGGACTCATTGAGCCAGAGGAAGTTTTGTGACATCCAGTACTTAATATTGGAGAGACAAGCTATAACATGAGAAAGATCTTGTGTGTCATTGCCAGTAAGTGGGACATAAAGCTGGGTGTTGTCCGCATAACGGTGAAAATTAATATTATGATGATGGGATGATGGATGATCTGACCCAGGGGGAGCATATTAATGGAAGATAATAATTGGACAAAGAATTGACCCCTGGGGGACACTGCATGCGAGAGGGGCTGGGGATGAGGAGAATGCTCCCATGATAACAGAGAAAGATCCGTCAGATAGGTAGGATTGGACCTAGGCAAGAGCAGTACCTTTAATGCCAACATATTTTTCCAGGGGACTTAGAAGGATGCCATAGTCGACCATATGCAAAGCGGAACTCAAGTCAAGCAGAATTAAAATTGAGCAAGCACCGGAGTCAGCGGTGAGCAACAGGTCATTGGTAACTTTAATGAGAGCTGTTTCTGTGCTGTGGTGGGTACAGAATCCTGATTGAAATTGCTTGAAAATACTACAACTATTCATGTATGTGATTAGTTGAAGAGCAAAAGACTTTTCCAAGATTTTAGACAAAAAAATTTAGTAAATTTGAAATTGGTCTAAAATTGCTTGAAACAAGAGGGTCAAGACCAGGCTTCTTCAGGAGAGGTTGGACTATTGAATCAGAATCAGAATCATGTTTATTGATTGCGTGTTTAAAACTAGATGGGAACAAGCTGGTAGACAGTGAGCAGTTGATAATGGAGAGAATTTGTGTGCCAACGGTGTGAAATCCCTCTTTCAGAGATCTAGTGGGGATGGTGTCCAGTTGACAGGTGGAAGAGTTCAAGTGGGAGATTAACTCTTCTAAGTCCAATAGAGAAATTTGCTTAACGTGAGTCAGACTGGTGGAGGGTTCAATGCAAGTGGGGAGATTGCTCATCACCGATGTAATGGGGAGCCTAATGTCATCTATTTTCTTAATAAAGGGGTGGAGAAACTGCTCGCATTTTTCTGTGGCTGCATCCAAATGTTGGCTGAGGTGGGCGGGGGGGGGGGGGGGGTCTAACCACTGAATTTATAGCCTGAAATAAACCCCAGGGTTGTGGCAGCTACCAGCAATTAAATTAGAAAAGTAGGAATGCCTTGTTTCCTTAACTGTGTTCTGATAGGCCAGCATCAAACTTTTCAGTCTATCAAGAGATGCCTTGAGTTTGTCCTTCCATTTTCTCTTGGCTTTCCTGCACTGCCCCTTTAAATCCCTTAAGTGCTCATTAAGCCAGGGGAGGGCATTATGTTTGACACATTTAACTTTAATAGGGGCAATGCCATCAACAATCGTCTGACAGGTATTACTAAAATTATCCAATAAATAATTTGCAGAGAGATCCTTCTGGGTCTGGAGCAGATTTGCTCCCCTTCAGGATACCACTGAGTGGCTCGTAGTGATAGTGTAAGGTATGCCACACTTTGGGTCTTTCCCCCACCACATGCCTGGAGGTTTCAATTTGCATGACACTGAAGGGGTAAGAATATACACAGTCCACAGTCCACAGACATGACGGTCAGATGAATCAGCGATACTAAATTGTCTCTAGGTGAGAATGTGTTGGCCCTGTGATGGACTGGCGGCCTGTCCAGGGTGTCTCCCCACCTGACTTGCTGGGACAGGCTCCAGCATCCCCATGACCCTGATTAGGATAAGTGGCTTGGATAATGAATGGGTGGATGGATCCTTCTGATTAAGGGTATTGCTTGCTGGAGCCGATAAAAACTTTTATCTAAAACTACTAGCTGACTTGGAATTAAAAGCCCGAGAGCGGATACAGGTAGATGGCTTGTGAGCAGGGAGCAGGAGCAGGGTGTGAAAAACCACAGCTTTGTGATCAGAGAAATTAAAATCTAGCAGTTCAATATCATTAAGTGAAACATTATAAGACAACACCAGATCAAGAATATGCCCCTTATCAGGAGTTGGCTCCTTAACAGATTGTTCAAGATTAAAAGACTCAAAGAGGTTAACAAAATCACTGATAAAGCAAGACTTGGAAGGGCAGTAAACATATATATATATATATTGAAATCACCAAGGACAATAACTCTGACATATTTGTCCATAGTAAAAGAAAGAACTTCAGAAAATTCTTGAATAAAACTAGTGTTAGTCTTAGGTGGTCTATAGCTTAAAATACAGAGTATCCGATGGTGGCTTTTAAAAGAAAACCCAGAGATTCGAAAGAAGAAAAAGTATTAAGAGAGATGGGGGAGCATTTGTAAGTATTATTAAAAATGACAACTACCCCACCTCCACGGCCGGACAGCCTTTGTTGATTAAAACAGGAGTAACTGGGGGGGACATGCCTCGGTTAGTGGGATAGTAATTGGGGGGGGGCATGCCTCAGTTAGGGGGACAGAGTATCCAGGGCTTAACCAGGACTCAGTAATAAATAAGAAAAATCAATATTATTGGTCATGATTTTTTTCCTCCCTTTTTCTCCCCAATTGTACTTGGCCAATCACCCCGCTCTCTGAGCTTTCCCGGCTGCTGCTCCACACCCTCTGCTGATCCGGGGAGGGCTGCAAACTACCACGTGCCTCCTCCGATACATATGGAGTTGCCAGCTGCTTCTTATCACCTGACAGTGAGGAGTTTCACCAGGGGGACGTAGCGCATGGGACAATCATGCTATTCCCCCCAGCTCCCCCTCACCCCTGAACAAGCATTCCGACCGACCAGAGGAGGCACTAGTGCAGTAACCAGGACACATACCCACATCCGGCTTCCCACCCGCAGACACGGCCAATTGTGTCTGTAGGGCAGGGGTCGGGAACCTTTTTGACTGGGAGAGCCATAAAAGCCAAATATTTCTAAATATATTTCATTGAGAGCCATATAGTGTTTTTAACGTATAATAAATTAAATATGTCTTACTTTTAATGCGACTTCTGGTGCTGCATGGTTTTGCTGATGGCCTTGTAGTCTGGTTCATACGTGGTGAGGTTGAGCTTCATGCAGGCGTTGAGGCTTCCATCAGTTAAACGTGAGCGTAGGTTGGTCTTAATGTTCCTCATATGCGAGAAAGACTGTTCACATGCATATGTAGAGCCAAACATGGTCAATACGGCAATACTCACACGCTGCATTGTGTGGTATGTCACAGGAAGCTCGTTCCAAGTTTTAAGAATCAGCTGGTCTTCAGGTTGAAGATTTTTAATTTCTGTCCACTTGTGTTCCCTCGCCAGCTCTGCTCGCTGTCGCGCAAGACTTTCCAACTCTCCATTAAGTGACTTGAACTTACTCATCCACATGTCTGATGCCTTCAGGTCAGCAACTTCCAGCTCAAAGTCTCCGATAGAGACCCCGGGGATGCATGTCAGGTCGATTTTGTCCACTGCACACTCATGTGGATGAGTGATGAACTTGAAAAGACCAGTGCGCGCACGAAATTCTCCAAAACGTGCTTTGAATGACTGCAGGAGATTGAACGTAAAGCCAGCTAGCTGCTGGAGATCCAGATGTTGAGTGGAGTCACTTGCTAAGCATGCATCTCTAAATTGTTGCAGTCTTTCAAAGTGCAGAAGACGACCTGTTTCAATGTCCCTGAGAAAGACTTCCAGCTTGCTTTCAAATGCAAACACTGCTTGTTGAAGGGATGAGATTGTATTTCCAATACCTTGCATTTTCACATTGAGCTGGTTCAGATGGCCAGTTATGTCCACGAGATAGTGAAACTGCAGGAGCCAGTCAGTGTTGGCTAGCTCAGGATGCTTGACGCCTTTCATTTCAAGAAAAGTCCGGATTTCACTCAGGCAAGCTGCAAAACGGCTGAGCACCTTCCCCCTTGACAACCAACGCACGTTGCTGTGTAAAAGCAGACCGGGATAATGATTCCCAACTTCTTCTAACAGAGCTTTAAACTGGCGATCATTTAAAGCTCGGGCAACAATAAAGTTGACCACTCGAATGACCAGAGACATCACCTCGCCAAGCTCCTGGCCACACGTCTGAGCGCAAAGCGCCTCCTGGTGCAGGATGCAATGAAAACTTAGGATGGCTCTCTTTTCATGTTCACGGAGAAGCACTACAAATCCTTTGTTCTTCCCCAACATACAGGGTGCACCATCAGTACAGACAGAAATAAGTTTATCCATCGGTAGTTTTTTTTCTTTAGCAAACTCCATGAAAGACATGAATAAATCCTCTCCTCTTGTTGTCCCTTTCATTGGCAAAACAGCCAAGCTTTCCTCACGCAGTGTGTCACCTGCAGCATACCTGGCAATGATACTGCACTGAGATAGATGGCTAATGTCTGTTGACTCATCTAACGCGAGAGAAAAGTATGTCCCGGCGTTTATGTCCTTAATTTGTGTTTCCTCGACTTGATTTGCCATCATGATGCTACGATCGTGCACAGTTCTTGCTGACAGGGGCATGTCTTTTATTCGTTTGATTATCTTGTCTTTATTTGGGAAGTTGTAGAGCCGAAGGAACGGAGAAGACCGTAGGTTCACACTTTAGCCGTGTAGGCAACTTTCTTTAATCCACGGTAAATCCGAGAGACAACCAAACCTCAGCTCGACTGAGCGGAGGTGGCAAGAATCCCCCGAAAACTGGCTGGACAACCATAACTTAACCCTGCGTTAACCTGCCAGGGCAACCATGACTTAACCCTTAGTTCCTGGGTTGAATTCTGTCCCCAATACGTGTCCACCACATGAGCCCCCCCAGAATTCGCCCTAGTAATCGAAGTCAGGCAGGCGCGGGGGGACGACAGGTCGTCCGCGGCGGCTCCGGATAACAGGGGCCGGAGTGTCTCCGGGAGGCATTGACGCGGGCCTGTGGAGGTCGGCCTGAGGAGCAGAAGAGGCAGCTCGGGCCTCCACGGGGGGAGGAGGCGGAGCCGGGGGACGACCGCGACGAGGAGGTTGGGCTAACTCCAACGGCTGCGTCAAGTCCAGGTGTGCGGGTTTAACTCGGTCCACTGAAACATGCTCGGCCGTGCCCCCAAAATCCACCACCAGGTGCTTAGTTCCCCGTTCCAGGACACGGAAGGGGCCGTCATAAGGGGGTTGCAGAGGGGGGCGGTGTGCGTCGTGACGGATGAACACGTAGTCCGCTGACTGCAGACCTGGGGGCACCTGGGACACCGGCGCGCCGTGTTGGGCGGTAGGGACGGGTGTGAAAGCTCTGACCCCGTCCAGCAAGGAGGCTCGTTGGTCCACAGCTGACCAGGGACGCGTTGCATTGGGCATGAAATCGCCTGGGACTCGCAGCGGCGTGCCGTACACCAGCTCCGCAAAGGAGGCTTGTAGGTCTTCCTTCGGGGCGGTCCGCAGGCCCAGCATGACCCATGGGAGCTTGTCGACCCAGTTGCAGTCCTTGAGAGTAGCCCGAAGTGCAGCCTTCATGGACCGGTGGAAGCGCTCACATAGGCCGTTCGCCTGAGGGTGGTAGGCGGTAGTGCGATGAAGCTTGACGCCCAGAGCCTCACCCACAGCATTCCATAGCTCTGAGGTAAACTGTGGCCCGCGGTCAGATGAAAGGTCGGAAGGCGTACCGAAACGTGAGACCCACGACCCAATAAAAGCCCGGGCCACATCAGCAGACGTCGTGGATGCCAGGGGAACAGCTTCAGGCCAGCGCGTAGTCCTGTCCACCACAGTGAAGAGGTAGGTGAACCCCTGGGAGGGGGGTAGGGGACCAACCAGGTCGACGTGGACATGGTCAAATCGTCTCTCCGGCACTGCGAAGCGTTCCAGGGGCGCCTTAATGTGGCGGTGTATCTTAGCCCGCTGACAGGCAACACACGAGTCGGCCCACGCTTTCACGTCTCTCTTAAGTCCCTCCCACACAAACTTAGCAGAGGTCAGGCGCACGGATGGCTTACCGCCTGGATGAGAGAGGCCGTGCACAGCTTCAAATACGGGGTGTCTCCAGCTGTGCGGGACGATGGGCCTGGGCTGTCCTGTGGAGACGTCACACAGGAGGGTGACACCTGTGTCGCTGAAAGGAACGTCCTGCAGGCGGAGCCCCGTGTCGGAGGCCCGGAGACGGAGGATGCTCGGGTCCGTGGCCTGGTCAGCGGCCATCTGTGCATAGTCAAGGCCTAGGTGGACCGCTCCAATCACTGCCCTAGAGAGGCAGTCAGCTACCTGGTTAGACTTACCAGCGACGTGCTGGATGTCGGTAGTGAATTCCGAAATGTAGGAGAGTTGTCGCTGCTGGCGAGCGGACCATGGCTCGGCCGTCTTGGACATGGCAAACGTGAGGGGCTTGTGGTCCACGTACGCAGTAAACTCGCGGCCCTCTAGCAGGAAACGGAAATGCCGGACGGCGAGCCAGAGACCGAGGAGTTCCCTGTCAAAAGTACTATACTTGCGCTCTCGGGGTGTAAGCTGGCGACTGAAAAAGGCCAAAGGCTGCCAAGCCCCCCCCACCCACTGTTCGTGAACCGCACCAACAGCATAGTCCGATGCATCCGTGGTTATGGAAATAGGCGCTGTAGGTGAAGGATGCGCTAGCAGGGTAGCCTGGGAGAGCGCAGCTTTAGTCTCGGTGAACGCACGGTCCCGCTCTGCTGTCCAATCGACCGCCTGGTTAGGGGACATGCCTTTCAGCGCCTCGTACAGTGGCCGGATGATAAAGGCGGCTCGGGGAATGAAGCGGTGGTAGAATGTCACCATCCCGATGAACTCCCTGAGCGCACGAGCTGTTTGGGGGCGCGGAAAGGCCGCCACCGCTTCCACCTTTGAGGGCAGGGGGACTGCCCCGTCCCCAGTGATGCGGTGCCCGAGGAAATCAATGGCTGTCAGCCCGAACCGGCACTTCGCCGGGTTGACGATCAGCCCATGCTGGCTGAGGCGTGTGAAGAGGGCATGAAGATGGGACAGGTGTTCTTCCTCGGAGGCGCTGGCGATGAGTATGTCGTCCAAATAGACAAAGATGAAAGGAAGGCCACGGAGCACTGAATCCATCAGCCGCTGAAAGGACTGGGCCGCGTTTTTGAGTCCAAATGGCATTCGTAGGAATTCAAATAGGCCGAATGGGGTAGTCACCGCTGTCTTGGGGATGTCTGAGGGGTGCACGGGAACTTGATGATAACCACGGACCAGGTCGACTTTTGAGAAGACGCATTTGCCAGACAGGTTTGCAGAAAAGTCCTGGATATGCGGGACAGGATAGCGGTCGGGCGTGGTGGCGTCATTTAGTCGGCGGTAGTCCCCGCATGGGCGCCAACCTCCATCAGGCTTAGCGACGATGTGGAGTGGGGACGCCCACGGGCTGTCAGAGCGGCGGATGATCCCCATGCGTTCCAGGTGCTCAAACTCAGACTTGGCAATGGCGAGTTTGGCGGGGTCGAGACGCCTGGCTCTGGCGTAGACCGGGGGCCCCTTCGTAGCAATGTGATGCTCCACCCCATGCTTAGCGGTAGGTGCAGAGAAGGTAGGCTGGGTGAGGTCAGGGAACTCAGCGAGGAGGCGGTTGAACTTGTCTGCCTCTGAGAGAGAGTTGGCTAGACCTGCATAGGCCGCTTCCCTCCGCGTACATGCGAAGGAGGAGAAGGTTAAGGCATCGACCAGACGGCTGTTCTGAATGTCCACTAGCAAACCGTAAGCGCACAAAAAATCGGCTCCGAGGAGGGGAAGCGTTACATTGGCCATGACGAACTCCCACGTGAAACGTTGTCCACCAAAACACAGTTCTACAGACCGCACGCCGTAGGTGTGGATAGGGCTGCCGTCAGCCGTCGCCAACTGGGGGCCCCGCTCCCCGCCCATGATGTCGACGTCAGTAGCAGGGAGCACGCTTCTCTGTGCGCCCGTGTCACAAAGAAATCGCCGACCGGAGATGGTGTCGAGGATGAAGAGTAGCCTGCTCGTATCGCCAACACTCATGGCCACTACTGAGTGTTGGCCCTCTCGTTTCCCGCCGGCCTGTAGTTGCAGGGGGAACGGCACCGTTTAGCTTTCGCACCAAATCGAGCGTGGTACATACAGAGTCCAGAGGGCTTGTAGCGGTCTGACGCTGTGGCGCCACCGTCGGGCCACGCCCGCGATGTCGGCGGGGGGCCAGTGAAGGTAGGAGCCAGCACCCCGGCATGGGAGGAACGTTGTGTAGCGACGAAGAATCGGTCAGCCTCCTTTGCCAGCTCACGGGGATCAGTGATGGTGGAGTTAGCGAGCGCAGTCTGGACGTGGGGCGGCATGTTGCGCAGAAACAGCTCCATAAACAGGAAACATGGCTTTTCTTGACCCAGTGGGTTTAACATCCTGCTCATTAGCTCCGATGGTTTGCCATCTCCCAAGCCCTGAATTGCGAAGAGGCGACGTGCTCTCTCCGTTGTTGACAGTTCAAAAGTTTCAAGGAGGAGATGTTTAAGTGCGGCGTATTTACCATCGGCCGGTGGGTCGGTTATGAAACCGCTTATCCTGGAAGCCGTAGCGCACCCCAGCGCTGCCACTACGTAGTAGTACCTGGTCTCGTCTGCTGTTATGTCTCTGAGCGCGAACTGTGCCTCAGCCTGCGCGAACCATGTAGCCGCGGAAGACTCCCAAAACTCCGGCAGTTTCATTGCAACGGCGTTCGTAGCCATAATGTGTGTGGTTTCAGAAAACTTATCCGAAAACCGACGTCGGGGTCACCAGTGTAGAGCCGAAGGAACGGAGAAGACCGTAGGTTCACACTTTAGCCGTGTAGGCAACTTTCTTTAATCCACGGTAAATCCGAGAGACAACCAAACCTCAGCTCGACTGAGCGGAGGTGGCAAGAATCCCCCGAAAACTGGCTGGACAACCATAACTTAACCCTGCGTTAACCTGCCAGGGCAACCATGACTTAACCCTTAGTTCCTGGGTTGAATTCTGTCCCCAATACGTGTCCACCACAAAGTCATCAAACAGTTCATTGGCCACATCAAGCATGAATGTTTTGGCATACTCGCCATCTGTGAATGACTTTCCATTCCTTACTATTGCCAAAGCCCCCGCAAAGCTAGCGGAATTCCCGTCACCTTGCTTGGTCCACACACGTAGTTGCTGCTGACTCGTCTGCAATCTCCGCTGTAGCTCCTCGCATGCCCTTTTCCTGCTGTCCCCCGCTGGATATTTCCATGCAAATGAAGCATGGTGCGTATCGAAGTGCCGCTTTATATTTGACCGTTTCATCGATGCAATTTTATCATTGCATATTAGACATACCGCAGATCCTGCTCTCTCCACAAATGCAAATTCCTCTGTGCACGCAGCCTGGAATGCACGGTAATCATCGTCTTTTTTTCTTTTCACCATCTTTTCCGTTACAAGGGTCGAAGCGGATAAACTAGTTGGCTATCTGATAAAATTGATTTCTTCACCTTTACAATGACCCGGACATGCTCGCGAGCCATTGGTTCCCGACCCGACCCACGGGTGACCCGTGACCCGTGAAATTTATCTTCAAAACTAATTTCTGTTTACTTTAAAATGACACAGTATTATTAAGAAATATCACAAGTATTTTAAAATCAGTTCCAAACTGATTTTTTGAAAAAAAAAAATTTTCAACTCAAAATTGTCTGGGAGCCATATGCCGTCACCGGAAGAGCCATATATGGCTCGCGAGCCATAGGTTCCCGACCGCTGCTGTAGGGACACCTGACAAGCCAGAGACCGCTATGCTACCCAGACACCCCAATCATGATAAAATCTTGGCCAAAAAAAGATTTGTTAGTGTAACCAAGTTAAAATTAATGTTTTTATTTTATTTTGTTTGAGTATTGTGGTGACCCACATCTATATAACTAGAGACATTCACCTAAGAGAGAATGCACTTCCGCTTCCGGTCCAGAGAGTTCAGTGTCGTTGTCGAATATATGACATGAAAAGTTGGAGCTAGTAAACTACCTCGACTACGTCTACTCTCACGTCTCCTGTCTCGTTGTTTTCTAACTCCACATTGGTGACCCCGACGTGATCGAACAACTAATACGAGTATGTTTGACAACGACGACGCCGGTGCTAACAACATGGCTATTGCTAACGCTAGCATTTACACCGCTACTGTGAAGCTACCCGACTTTTGGCAGCATAATCCACGGCCGTGGTTTCAACATGTGGAAGCCCAGTTCCAGCTGAGAGGGATAACGCAGGATGCAACGCAGTACTTCCACGTAGTGGCGGCGTTAGACGCATCGACAACGGCGCGAGCAATGACGCTGTTGGAAGCTCCGCCAGCTGCTGGCAAGTACGATGCTATAAAGACATTCCTCCTGAAACTATTTGAACTGTCGGAGCTGGAGAAGGCAGACCGTTTACTGTCCCCGAATGGCCTCGGCGACGGCAAACCGTCTGATTTAATGGAAAAAATGCTGTCTGTGCTGGGATCGGCTGATCCGGCCTTTCTTTTCACACACATTTTTCTGAGGCAGCTCCCCGCACCTGTACGCACAGCACTGGCCAGTTCTCCTCTCGCCGCCTCCAAGGACTACCGTTCTCTGGCTGCTGAAGCAGACAGGGTTTTCCTGGCCAACCGGCAACAGTTTGTGCATGCCCTGCTACCCCACCAGACCACCCCACCACCACCTGTGTACGACTATATGGACACCGCGGCTGCGGTGACAGCCCGCCGCCAACCTGACGACGGGCTCTGTTATTACCATGCCAGGTTTGGGGCAAAAGCAAAACGGTGTCGCAAACCCTGCAGTTACAGGGTTCAGGGAAACGCCAAGGCCGGCGCTCGTTAACGGCTATGGGCGCCGGCCGTGACTGCAAGCTGTTGTTCATCAGAGACTCCTTGTCGGGCCGGCGGCTGCTGGTTGACTCTGGCGCTCAACGCAGCATACTACCAGCACAAGCTGTGGACACGATGACCGACAGTCACGGCCCCCAGATGGACGCCGCCAACGGCACGTCCATTCGGACGTACGGTATCAGACATGTGGACGTGTGTTTTGGCGGCCGACGTTTCGGCTGGGACTTTGTGATGGCTGCTGTATCCACCCCGCTCCTAGGTGCGGATTTCCTCTGTGCTTTCAACCTGCTGGTGGATGTTAAAAACTGTCGCGTGATTGATGCCGTCTCTTTTGCGTCATACCCCTGCACGCTTGGGGGCGCTGGAGCGCTGTGCCTCGCTAACTCACTCTCCACCGGGGATCCATACCAACGCCTGCTCGCAAATTTCCCCGAGCTGACCACACCCACCTTCTCCTCGGCGGTGGCCAAGCATGGCGTGGAACATCATATCACCACAGTGGGGCCCCCAGTTTACGCCCGGGCCCGACGCCTCGACTCGGCCAAGCTCGCAATAGCCAGGGAGGAGTTTTCGACTATGGAGCGCCTCGGCATTGTCCGCCGTTCTGACAGCCCGTGGGCTTCCCCTCTTCACATGGTTACTAAGGCCAACGGGGGTTGGCGCCCGTGCGGGGACTACCGTCGCCTAAACAATGCCACGACCCCCGACCGGTACCCCATACCGCACATACAAGATTTCTCTACCCACCTGGCGGGCGCTGCCATCTATTCCAAAATCGACTTAGTGCGGGGGTATCACCAAGTGCCGGTCCACCCACTGGATGTCCCAAAAACGGCTGTCATCACACCCTTTGGGCTCTTTGAGTTTTTACGTATGCCTTTCGGCCTTAAAGGGGCGGCGCAGACGTTTCAGCGCCTTATGGATTCTGTGCTCCGTGACATGCCATTTTTGTTTGTGTACTTAGACGACATCCTCGTGGCCAGCGCGTCGGCGGAGGAACACATGACGCACCTCAGACAGCTGTTTGACAGGCTCAGCGAACACGGCCTCATCATCAACCCAGCTAAGTGTCAGTTCGGGGAGTCGTCCATCACCTTCCTCGGGCACCACATCACTCCACAGGGGGCCGTTCCCCTCCCTGCCAGGGTTGAGGCTGTCACCATGTTCCCCCGCCCCCGCACTGTACAGTCGCTGCAGGAATTCCTGGGCATGGTGAACTTTTATAACCGTTTCCTGCCCCGTGCCGCCCACATCATGCGTCCCCTGTATGAGGCCCTGCGGGGTAAGAAGTCTAAGGACGAGCTGGACTGGTCTTCGGGGATGGACGAGGCTTTTGTGGCCGCCAAGACCGCGCTGGCCAACGCTGCGCTGCTAGCTCACCCGTCGCCTGCCGCCCCCATAGCCCTTACAATGGATGCCTCCGACTACGCCGTGGGGGCCGTGTGTGAGCAGTGGGTGGGGGGGGGCTGGCAGCCGTTGGCGTTCTTCAGTAAACAACTCCGTGAGAGCGAGCGCAAATACAGCACCTTTGATAGGGAACTACTGGGTCTCTTCCTCGCAACCAGACACTTTAGGTTCCTATTGGAGGGCCGACAGTTCACCGCTTTCGTGGACCACAAACCGCTGACGTTCTGTATGGCCAAAACCTCAGAACCGTGGTCTGGGCGTCAGCAGCGTCATCTCGCGGCGGTTTCCGAGTTTACCACGGACATACAACACGTGTCGGGCAAGGATAACTTCGTCGCCAACTGCCTTTCACGGGCGGTTGTTAACGCCGTTCACTTGGGACTCGACTACGCCGCTATGGCAGCGGACCAAGCCAAGGACGCGACCGTTCAAGACTACCGGTCGACCCCTACGGCGCTACGGCTGGAGGACGTGACGTTCGACGCGGCCAACACCACCCTCCTCTGTGACATCTCCACCGGTCAACCGCGCCCCCTGGTGCCTACTTCCTGGCGGCGCCGAGTTTTCGACACCGTCCACGGCCTTTCCCACCCGGGAGTGAAGGCCTCGACCAAATTGGTGAGCGTCAAGTTTGTTTGGCCTGGGCTCCGTAAGGATGTTAGAGCCTGGGCCGGCTCTTGTGTGGCGTGCCAACGCGCCAAGGTGCACCGCCATACCAAGGCCTCTTTGGCGCCGTTTGTGGTTCCAGAGAGGCGGTTTGACCACGTCAATGTTGACCTGGTGGGTCCCCTGCCCCCCTCCCGTGGTTATACGTTCCTCCTCACTATTGTGGACAGGGCCACCAGGTGGCCAGAGGCTATTCCCTTGTCCTCCACGACGGCAGCAGAGGTAGCACGGGCGTTCATCGGCTGCTGGGTGGCCCGTTTCGGCACACCGGGTGACATCACGAGCGACCGGGGCTCCCAGTTTACCTCGGAGCTCTGGACGGCGGTCGCTGAGCACCTGGGGATGAAGATCCACCGCACTACGGCGTACAACCCGCAGAGCAACGGACTTTGTGAGCGGTTCCATCGGGACATGAAAGCCGCTCTGCGGGCAAGCCTCACTGGCTGCGACTGGATGGACCGGCTCCCATGGGTCATGCTCGGCCTGCGTTCGGCCCCGAAGGAAGACCTCCAGACCTCCTCCGCTGAGCTGGTGTATGGCCAGCCCCTGCGAGTTCCGGGGGAGTTTCTTCCGGATGCTACGACTCCCTGGTCGGCCGCCTCTCACCTCAGTGCGTCCCGGAGCGCTGCCGGTGCCTTCGCTCCCGTTCCGATGTCTCAACACTGCCTCCCCCGGTCCTACGTCCCCAAGGATCTGCCATCGGCGAGGTACGTCTTCATTAGGCACGACAGCCATCGGTCCCCGCTGCAGCCCCCATACGACGGGCCCTTCCGCGTCCTGGAGGCGGGGGATAAGAACTTTGTGGTGGACATGGGGGGCAGGCCGGAGCGGGTCGCTATAGACCGTCTCAAGCCTGCTCACTTGGACATTGGGGAGCCAATGCAATTGGCCCTACCCCCGCGGCGGGGACGCCCTCCTAGGTCGGCCCCGGCACCTGCCTCTGTTCCTGCTTCGGCCCCGCCTATGGCCCGGGTTTCGGCCCCATCTGTTTCCCCTCCTGTGAAGCGCAGCCGTTATGGCCGCAGGGTCCACCCCCCGACTCGTCACTTGTTTTCCCCGTGACTTTGCACTATGTCATTGACTGTTCTGTTGTAGAGTCTATTTTTATGTTCATGAGTTGCGCTTTTGCTGTTTTGCATTGTTTTGTGTAGGTGAATTCTGGGGGGGCCTGTGTGGTGACCCACATCTATATAACTAGAGACATTCACCTAAGAGAGAATGCACTTCCGCTTCCGGTCCAGAGAGTTCAGTGTCGTTGTCGAATATATGACATGAAAAGTTGGAGCTAGTAAACTACCTCGACTACGTCTACTCTCACGTCTCCTGTCTCGTTGTTTTCTAACTCCACAGTATGAAATATCACCAAATCCTGTCTGTGTGCTGTTATTTGTGTTTACTACATTTTATTTTATGTCATTATTTACTTTTATGTATGTTTTACAACGACCGTCATATACATGTACTGTCGCTTAAGAGAGAGGTCTTTTGGGTACACGGAAGAGGGAACGCGGGAGAGGCCATTTTTGTTTTGTGGGGAGAGTCTCAAGCAGCGATCGAGCCGAGCCACGCGTGTTTCTTACCGTAGCATAGTTTTGCTGGTTGAGGAGAACGTAACCTTGAGTATCCCTGTAAGAAGATACTGCAATCTGTGGGATAAAATACTTGTTTATCCTTTCTTACATCGGAGTCCCGTGGACGGTTCCTCCTTCTAACGCACACGAGTGAAGTCCGGGCAGTGGTTGAGCTTCGACCCCCACGTCCGTAAGAAACACCGCTCCAGCTGGAGGACTGGACGTTTGTCAAAGGGTTTGAAACCAAAATAAATGGCAAGGTGGGCCAAATAGAGTCCTGTGTGTCCCTCCTCCTTCCTTGATCATGACGACGATGATGATGATGAGAGACTGAGGGCCCCCCACAACACCTGGGGCCCCAACCAAAATAGAACACAACGCAGAGCTAATGATGAGAGTGTATGATGAGTATCAATGGTTCAGGCTGGTGGTGGTGGTGTAATGGTGTGGGGGATATTTTCTTGGCACACTTTGGGCCCCTTAGTACCAATTGAGCATCGTGTCAACGCCACAGCCTACCTGAGTATTGTTGCTGACCATGTCCATCCCTTTATGACCACAGTGTTCCCATCTTCTGATGGCTACTTCCAGCAGGATAACGCGCCATGTCATAAAGCTCGAATCATCTCAGACTGGTTTCTTGAACATGACAATAAGTTCACTGTACTCAAATGGCCTCCACAGTCACCAGATCTCAATCCAATAGAGCACCTTTGGGATGTGGTGGACCGGGAGATTCGCATCATGGATGTGCAGCCGACAAATCTGCAGCAACTGCGTGATGCTATCATGTCAATATGGACCAAACTCTCTGAGGAATATTTCCAGTACCTTGTTGAATCTATGCCACGAAGGATTAAGGCAGTTCTGAAGGCAAAAGGGGGTCCAACCCGGTACTAGCAAGGTGTACCTAATAAAGTGGCCGGTGAGTGTATATATATATATATATATATATATATATATATATATATATATATATATATATGTGTGTGTGTGTGTGTGTGTGTGTGTGTATTTTTGTGTCTGAAGAAGAGTTTTAATGCTCAAAACATCACTACTTGGTGGTACACCATTAAAATATTCATGGCATCATTATCTAGCAACCATTTCTGGTTACTTGATTAAAGTCAGATCTTTTCCTCAATCCCTCTCCCTCATGGTTCTGGACATTACCAGGGTACCCTTGCATAACAATATTCATTCATTCTTAATGTGTTATTCTGCATTAATGAGAATTATGAGGGCAAAATGTTCGAGTACTAAGTATTAGATCAAATTGGAAAGAGTAGATTAAAATAAATTTATAGAACCGGGGATACGGAAGTAACCTAAAGCTTTCAGTCCTACCTAAAATGACCATGGGTGGTCAAAATGACCACCGGTTTTTAAACTCTATATTCTGTCAAGATAAATATCCAACTGAGATATCAACGCCTTGCATATTTTAGTATGCCCGTTAGGAAACGACTGACACAAATTAACATTTTAACAACTATAATACTATTTTTAAACAATTTAAACTTCAGAGAGACATGGTCGAACTTGATTAGCAAAATTGAAAAAGTTGAAATATTACCTGGAAAACAAAAACGGAAAACACATACTGCTAATCTAAGAAACGTAACAAGGCCTGCAGAATGTGAAATGTAAAAAATAGAACTGAAAATAAATATTCAAACAGTCCCAAACAACGACCGGGACTTAAAAACTACTAGAACGACATGGTTTTTAAACTCTATATTCTATCAAGATAAATACCCAATTGAGATGTTAATGCATTACATATGTTAGTATGTCTGTTAAGAAACAACTGACACTAAAATTAACATTTTAACAACTTTAATACTATTTTTCAAACAATTTAAAATGGCCGCTGTCCAACGCCTGTAAATACTGCAATGCCTCGGTGGTAGTCATGGTGCGTCTGTAACGGCGTCTGTAACCAGACATGTTGGCAATAATCAAAAATCACGTTTAGACTATTACTCTGCCCTGGAGAGCGCTAGTTTTTTTTTTTTTCTAGGACAGAGCAATGAACTTCGCAAAGGAAATGATGTGACCAACTTCTCTTCAAGGCCTCCTCGTTAGCGAGGGTTGCCAGCACCATCAGGATGACATGCTTGCCAAACAAGCGTGGGATGCTGGAGCCTATCACAGTAGTCATTGGGCGGTAGGTGGGGAGACACCCTGGACAGGCCGCCAGTCCATCACAGGGCCGACACATTCACACCTAGAGACAATTTAGTACGGCCGATTCACCTGACCTACATATCTTTGGACTGTGGGAAGAAACCGGAGCACCTGGAGGAAATCCATGCAGACACGGGGAGAACATGCAAACGCCACACAGAGGACGACCCAGGACATCCCCCAAGGTTGGACTACCCCGGGGCTTGAACCCAGGACCTTCTTGTTGTGAGGCAACTGCGCTAACCACTGTGCCACCATGCTGCAGAAACTCCATCTTCAAATTATTTACCATTACACATTATTATAAATTATTACTATTATTATTATTACAAATTATTACTAGTTGAACTCCACCTTCAAATTATGATATAACAGACCTGATTGAGCTTCATTTGTAGGAATGCGGTGCTCAGTATCTTAATCTTACATTTGAGTCAATCAATTAATTATCTTCTCTCTCTAATTCACGCTTTCATCGCAATTTAAAACCCAAAAACACTACTCAATGCTTCAGATCTGTCCAACTTTTTTTTTTACCTTTGACTTGACAAATGTAAACATTTCAAGTGTTTTTATTGCAAATACATTGTTTTTCACAAAATTAAGTTTTCTCTAGCCTATTCATTGTTAAAGAAACATATTTTACAAGTCTGGTGAGACTACCTTACCTTAGGCTCATACACACTGAGGCAAATTTTCCCATCCTTTGCTTGTGGATCCGAGGTGACACTGACACCATCTGTATCAGAGTAAAGAGTGAAGATGGGGGATGTGGGGAAAATGGGCTGCATTTAATACATCCCAACCAGCCCAACATATACAGCATTTAACATGACCTGTAAAAAGATTTTGCTCAGTCACTGGTCTTTGATTTAAGTCCTGTATAGATAGAGATGATGGATAGATGTTAACAAAAGCTCATATCGCTATTCACCGAAATTATTCTGCTTCCTCTGAATTTGGCAGCACCATAAATTTCCTGACCTTTTTTTTTTTCTTTAACCACAAACTTCCTGCATGATACTCACCTACTAAAACTTAGCTACCCTATTTTGGAAGTGTTATGGCTTATGTGTTACATGTGAGCCATCATCCAAATCATTACTCTTGTATGGACAAACTCACTTGGTAAAAACTAGAAAAATGCTTTTCCACAGAAAAAGCGTGTGACTTTCTCCATGGACTTCCATTGTTTGAAAAAGTATAAAAAGCTTAATATGTCTAAAAGTATAAAAGATTTCAAAAAGCCTTAATGGGCTTAAAGAGATGAACATTTTGATACCTGAATGGTTTCAGTGGCTGAAAGTATGAAGGAGTAAAAGAGGTGGAAAGGTTGCAAAACTCCCCCATTGACTCCCATTCACAAAATGGCTGAAAAAAGTTGAATATTTCAAAGTTCAAAAGGTATGAAGAATCTGAAAGGGGAGCACTAATGTCCTTAATGGGGTCCTCCCTATAGTCCCCGGGTCCTATAGTCCCCGGGTCCTATGTTCCCCGCTTTGTATGAGACCGGGGAATATCGGACCTTTTTGTATACAGAGGGCCCTATATTCCCCACTTTTCCCCAAAAGGGTCCTATGTTCCCCGTTTTGTATGTGCAGGGGAACATAGGACCTTTCTTTATAAAAAGGGTCCTATGTTCCCCTAGGGCCCCCGGGGAACATAGGACCCTATTTATAAAGAAAGGTCCTATGTTCCCCGGTCAGCAGGTTTGACGCTGTTTGGCGCAAAAAGTGCATTTTCAATAATGCATTATTTAGGGCAGATTATTAAGAAGACAATGAATCATACGATTTCTATTTTTATATCACAAAAACGAATTCACAAAGTCCAGGTTGGCTAGAGTATGTGGAAACTTTCCACACTAAACCAATTTCAATTTATTAGGCTATAGCCTACATTTGGGCGCATAACCCACCCCGGTAGTTCTCTGATATTTATGCGTGAAATGTGTCACTTACCGAGGAAAATGCGCCTGGCCGAGGAGGTGAGCTGGCTCGTCTGTGTCTGAATGTAATATAGTAAGCCTGTGCTCCTTGGGCAATTGTACCCGGGCGTAGCTCAGCCGGTAGAGCTCTCGCCTATGGATCGCAAGGTCGTGAGTTCGATCCCGGGTGCCGCCAACTCAGCGTATGAGTAGCACATTGTGCGAGAAGTGCCGGGAGCTGAGGATAGGTGTTGTGTTCCGTCCTCAGCAGTCCATCTCCCAGAGGTCTAGTGCATTGTACCAGGGATAGACTCCTGCGTAAGCTAGCTGATATCGACAATAGGCCAATTCCGACCCACTTCTATGTTCGCTAGAAAGCCGTCGTTCCCATCATAACCACACCAGCTTATTGGGAAAAGCATCTGACAGATATTAGATAGAAACCATCTGCTCAGTAAGGCCCTTTAAGCATCATAATTGCAATGATAATAATAATAACATAATAATAATGACAATAATAATGATAATAATAATAGCCTAATAATAATAATGATGATGATGATGATAATAATAATAATAATAATAATAATAACAATATAGCCTTATATTAGAAATGCTAAAAATTGGATAATTGAAATATTTATAATTATAAAGTAGGCTAATATAGCATGGTAATAACAATAAAATAATAATATGTGCCTGGTCTCTTAAGATTCTAAGATGCTGTATGCTACAGAAATAACGGGACATGGGCCTAGGCTAATGAATACGCCTTTTTGACAAAATATGAATGAAAGGCTAATCAACAACGCTAAAGCTGAATCACAAAACACATATTGCTCGAAAAATAATTTATAAATAGCCAAATGCACACATGATTTCGAGTTTGGAAATATTTAAGACTTGTCGAGGATGTGTGGTCATCTGCACGCAAGTTCCCTGGTGTTCTAAACCACATGATCAAAATTCACTAATGTCTAAACCGCCCGCCAACTTGCAACAATTTGCAACAATCGGTTGTTATCGGTGATAACTCGTGGACTCACTGTCATGTGCTTACTAGCCTACAAGAAGACAAACAATGGCGATAGTTATGGATGGTGATCGAGGGGGCAAAGTGTTGGTACATGAGAACTTCAGATATCAGAAGCACCGCACCAATCAAGACACCATTAGATGGAGGTGCTGGAGGTGGAACTGTAGAGTGCCACTGATCACAAATAGATCTGAAGTGGAGGACGTGGATGCTAACATTATTGTGCACGATGTTGGGGAACACGTGCATCCCCCTGACGGAGAAATGGTGCACCGTGCAGAATTCCGACAGGGGGTGATTGCAGAAGTTGCGAGGGAGCCAACAGTCCCAATCAGAAGGATCTATAATGTGCAAAGGGTCCTGCAGCGTCGGCAATGTCAAATCCAGGGTTTTAGCCCCTCTTTGCTGAGTAGCCTAATGGACTAGGACTACTCATTTTGATTTTTTGAAGAAGAAAAAAGCCTTAACGTTAGCCTAGTTAGGCCTTGGAGATTTTTGTTTTAGACCATGCCTTTTCTGGGGGGCTTCTGCCATAGACCAACCCTTTTTCAGCCAAGCTTTTACTAGAAGCATTTTGTTATTAATAGCCTATTATCAGCATTACTATTGATAGTATTATGCCTGCAATTGTTATTTGTTATTAGGCCTCTTTTATAATTAGGCTATTATTATTATTATCATTATTATTATTAGGCTGTAATTATTATTATTATTATGTATTATTTATTATTATTATTGATATTATTACTATTACTATTATTATTATTATTATTAAAGAAGAACATCAAAGGATGTAAGGTAGCACTCATCAAATGAAAAAAAGACACAATTCTCTATTTTACCATTTCATTGTTTGGCATCAGTCATTACCTTGGCCGGGTGGTCTTCTTCAGAAACCTTAATGACTGATGCCAAACAATAAAATGGTGAAACAGAGGACTGCCTCTGTTATTTCTTTACCATTTGGTGAGTGTTACCTTACATCCTTTGATGTTCGTCTTTGATTCATGTTTTTGGTTTAGCACCTCCACAAGCCTTTAGTTTTTTGAGAAGCACATATTATTATTATTAGGCAATTAGCCTATTGTGTAAGGTAAGCGGCCCCCGTTGATGGATACTTTGTGCTGGTCCTAAATTTCAAGTCCTGGTCTAAGTTCTCTGCCTAAAAAGTTCATCATTAAAGTCTTTTTGAAAGAAAGTCTGCCAAGTGATTTAATATGGAAAACGATCTGCAAAGTAACAAGAAAGTGGCTGAAGTGTCCAGTGCTGTGCAAATTGAACTTTGAGCGAAGGTGGAAATGGCTACTGGTTATACTGGTAGGCGGGCCTACTGCAAGACAAACTTGCGTTGATTGCCGACTGTCCATGCTGAGCTGGAGAGCCAACTAACTAGGCCTACTGCAGTAAATATTGGTAAGAAATAACAATAAAGCAAATTACAGCCTCCTCTATAGGCCCAATGTGGATACGCACTCAAGGTGGCCTGCGATATACAACAGCCAACAATGGTAATACGGCCTAATTTAATCAGCGGAGGAATAGATTATCGTAGCCTACATCTCAGCCTTGACCCCAGTTTTTATTATTTTGGACCCGTTAAGGAAATTAATTTGCAAAAAGGGTTCTAAGTTCCCCGGTTTGTTCCTCGATTGGCAATAGCGGGGAATATAGGACCCTCTTTTGGAAAAAGGGTCCTATATTCCCCGCTGTTTCCAGGGGAACATAGGACCCTTTTTCCAAAAGAGGGTCCTATGTTCCCCGGTGTCTATTGCAACGGGGATTATAGGACCTTTTTAGGGGAAAACGGGGAATATGGGACCCTTTTTTTTCGAAAGGGTCCTATGTTCCCCGATCGGGGAACATAGGACCCGGGGAATATAGGACCCGGGGACTATAGGCACGGCCCCTCCTTAATGAGTTGAACATTTTGATAGTTGAATGGTTTCAGTAGCTAAAAGCATGAAGGAGCTACAAAGTGTCAAAAAATGGGCAGAAGAAAAATAAATAAATAAAGAACTGCAAACCAATAGTGTGAATGCTGGGCATTCACACTAATAAGACTCTGACTGATATTAACTATTATATCCTGATATGATATTGTATGACACATGAGTGTATTTGTGAATTTCATTGTTTCATAATTTCATAAGTGAACAGCATGATAGATGTTTATAGATTTTGAGGAGGATTCATGGGTTTCATTTAATGTATTGTATGATACATATATAAGTTCTAATCTTTCTTCTCTTTTTCTCTTCATACACACATACATAGACATATACAGACATACATACACACATACACATAGGTTACACATTCCTGTACAGGTCAGTATCAGGCTGTACCAGGATTCACATGCACACTCATGCACATGTACATACATGCACACATACATACACGTATACACACATGCACTAAATGTGCGCTACAACACACACTGAGTTGGACCCTTGGAATGTTCTAGATGTCTGGACACTATTTATACCATGATCAGACAAAGCATCGTTGAATCTCTGTCTAGATGGACCTTCCAGCTGGCACCAGTTTAATTTGTAATTGTACAATGTTCAGTAAATACTTTGAAAAGAATTAGTTCATGTTTTGCCTTTTCCATTAACCACACATTGCTCTAGAATCCATTTTTTCAGGTTTTGAATCCTCCACATTTTGGTGGGTAGCAGGTGCCAATTAATCACAAGGACATGTATAAGATCAGATTTTTTCTTTTTTTGGACCCCCCCCCTCCCCCCTTTTCTCCCCAATTATATCCGGCCAACTATCCCACTCTTCCAAGCCGCCCTGGTCATTGCTCCACCCCCTCTGCCGATCCAGGAGAGGGCTGCAGACTACCACGTCTCCTCCGATACATGTGGAGTCGCCAGCCGCTTCTTTTCCCCTGACAGTGAGGTGTTTCACCAGGGGGACATCGCGGATGGGAGGATCACGCTATTCCCCCCAGTTCCCCCTCCCCCCTTAACAGTGCAGCTAGTGCAGTGACCAGGACACATACCCACACCTGGCCTCCCACCCGCAGACATGGCCGATTGTGTCTGTACGGATGCCTGACCAAGTCAGATGTAACACAGGGATTCGAACCGCCGATCCCCGTGTTGGTAGGCAACGGAATAGACTGCCACGCCACCCGGACACCCCCTAAAATCGGTATTTGTTTATCTGTAACTTATATTGAGGAAAGGATGTTTAGACTTATGTAGAATCAATAACGTCATTTGTTTTTCACTACGATATTCATATACCATGAGACTGATCTGTGTATTTGAGTGTGTTAAACGAGAGCTTCTCTCAATGTCAGAGTGAATCTTTGGGTAACTTCCCTTACTTCTTGCTGTGCCTTTTCTTTATGTTTTGCACAATCATTAATAAATCAAAGAACCAAGACCGACTTCTTTTTTTATCCCCAGTTGTGTTTTCTGATACATCAGACGATGCTTAAAGGGTATACTCACAAGAAGTTGACCTCATTTGTTTCTCCATCCTGGTGCAGCTGCTTCAACCACTGCCGAATGATTAAGCGCAATTGGTCCGGATAGTCCTGGTGAGAAACCAAAGTAATAGTCACGCTCTGAATCTCACACAGCCGTTTCCTTTCAATGCCGCAAGTTGCATTTATTTCTTAGTAGAGGATTAGGAATGAAACAGAATTTTCATCTCAGTTGGTCCATTTCACAGAACGTGAACCAGAAGAAGAACCACAAGTCTTTCAAAGTATACCCTAATGTATGCAAATACAATGGTAGTGCACAACTAACCGAACCATCAGCTCACAACAGAGAGTGGCATACGGTGCGTCAGCATCCTGTTTTGAGAAAATTTTGCTTTAAACTACCCTTTCCGGGCAAATCCTCTTGTGAAAAAATTAAAGGAACCAGCAAGAAACCATGCATGAAAATGTATTATGTTCATGCACACAGTGAATTTGGAGGCATGGAGTATTAAAAAAACATTCCCACATGAACATTTGGAAACTGTAGACCAAGAAGAAGAGTCAATCCCAGACAAAGGTCAAGGCGAGAGTGCGCTCGAGCCTCCATTTAATATAGGCATCTCAGAGAGCACAATAATAAACTTGTCTGTTGTATTCAGGTAGACTAAGTATAATTGCAATCACACTGATCCCTCCTTCTTTTCCCAGTCATTCAGTTATAACGCACGAGCTGTGTAGAATGTATTTGCATATGTAACGGCGGCAGTCCTATGGTGTTCTATGCTGGTCAGCCTGCTGCACGCCCGTCACTCTCGTCGTTAGCTTTGCGTTGTGTTCTAGTTGGGTGGGGCCCCAGGTGTTGTTGGAGGGGGGCCCTCAGTCTCTCATCATCATCATCATCATGATCAAGGAAGGAGGGGGGACACACAGGACTCTATTTGGCCCACCTTGCCATTTATTTTCGTTTAATATGGCACTCGCTGCTGTCTGTCTCATAACATAGCTATAGGACAGTCACCTCTCAGCTCTATAGCCAGCGCGAGCTGAATTCTTCTTTCCTTGCGGTTTCAAACCCTTCGACAAACGTCCAGTCCTCCAGTTGGAGCGGTGTTTCTTACGGACGTGGGGGTTGAAGCTCAACCACTGCCCGGACTTCACTCGTGTGCGTTAGAAGGAGAAACCGTCCACGGGACTCCGATGTAAGAAAGGATAAACAAGTATTTTATCCCACAGCTTGCAGTATCTTCTTACAGGGATACTCAAGGTTACGTTCTCCTCAACCAGCAAAACTGTGCTACGGTAAGAAACACGCGTGGCTCGGCTCGATCGCTGCTTGAGACTCCTCCCACAAAACAAAAATGGCCTCTCCCGCGTTCCCTCTTCCGTGTACCCACAAGACCTCTCTCTTAAAGCGACAGTACAAGTATATGACGGTCGTTATAAAACATATATAAAAGTAAATAATGACATAAAATAAAATGTAGTAAACACAAATAACAGCACACAGACAGGATTTGGTGATATTTCATACTCAAACAAAATAAAATAAAAACATTAATTTTAACCTGGTTACATTCACCCCTCCTGAAATTCACCAACATCCTGACAGCAGGATAAAAAGAGAAAGAGGAAAGGAAAAGCCCATCACTGACTACTGGCACAAGTGAAAAGAAGGACCTAGTCCTCCAGTCAACTTAGGAGCTACCTCGGTTACGAGGTTCAGAAAATAATGAGGTTGATCAAGTCTCAGTATTCCCTTAGATCAATGTGACGCCTGATACGCCACATCATGCACTTGGCCCAAAACAACCCTGTCTGATAGACACCTAATAACTCAGATTAAACTAGTCTGAATGACTCCAACCTCCATCAAAGTTCAATCCCTCACACTCCGTAGAAATGGCATCTGAGCCATAGATTCCAATAACCTGTTCACTGACCTCACCACCCTCCCTGTGCGTGTCCTAACCCGACCATCGCTCTCTACTTGTGTGCGTGGGACAGTGCGAGCTGCAACATCTGTATCGAGTGAGTGTGGTGCTTCTGTGTGCGAATCAGTGTGAGATATAACACCAACATGGAGTGAGTGTGATGCCTCTATGTGTGGTGCATGTGTGTTGTGTGGTGCGTGTGTGTTGGGTGGAGTCTGAGCAGTGGCCCCCACAGGACTGACTACCAGACTAGACGGAATGAACTCTTCCGCTTCTGCCCACTCAGATCTAGGCGAGTCTCCAAGTGATGAGACTGCTAGCCCCACTGCATCCCCTGAGACCGTCAGGCCATCTGCACTGTCCTCCTCATCGGACTCTGCGCAGTCAAGCAACTGACTGGTTGTACTGGACTCCTCACCTTGATCTAACTCAGGAAGGGGCAAGAAGTTGACCTCCAACAAACGGTTCCTGTGCACCACCCTGGTGTGCCCCTCTGCATCCTGAATCTTGTAGACGTGGATATTGGGGTTGACACCGACAACCGTGTACACTCGGTTCTCCCATTTGTCAGCCAACTTTCTCTTCCCTCGCTCACTCTGGTTCGCCAGCAAAACACGATCCCCGACAGACAGGACAGTGCCCTTGGCGTGTCTGTTGTACTGTCGCGCCTGATGCTGCTGCTCAGCCGTGGAGTGCTTCTGAGCGATCTCCATTGCACTCCTTAGACAGGAAAGCAGAGACTGAGCATAAGAGTCATAGTCAACAACGTGAGGATCATGCAAAACCTGCCTGAACATAACATCCACCGGCAGTCTTGGGACACGCCCATACATCAGGAAGAAAGGCGCGTAACCCGTGGTCTCGTGAACAGTGGCATTGTACGCGAGCGTGAGAGAATGGATCTGCTGAGGCCACTGTTGCTTCTGCTGAAGCGGAAGGGAACGGAGCATATTCCCCATCGTGCGATTAAACCGCTCTGTCCCGTCATTACCCATAGGATGGTAGGCCGTCGTGTGGGACTTCGCTACACCCGCCAACCTGAGAAGCTCTGCAATCAGATTGCTCTCAAAGTTTGTGCCCTGGTCAGAATGTATTCTCTCCGGAAACCCGTAAACACAGAATACATGATCCCAGAGTTTCTTGGCGACCTGCTTCGCTGTCTGATTGGCGCAGGGGAACGCGTGAGCAAGCTTAGTGAAGTGGTCAGTAACCACTAGGACATCGACCGACCGCTGCTTACTGTCCTCAGCGGACCAGAAATCCATACAAACAAGCTGCATCGGTGCGGAGGTTTTAATGCTCTCCAGGGGCGCGCAAGCAGCTGGCTCTGGGGTCTTCCCAAACACACATCTCCGACAGCATCTGACATATGCTCTGATATCCCTCTCCATGCCAGGCCAATCAAAACGCTGCCTTGCAAGAGAGAGAGTACGGTCCTGGCCCTGATGACCAGCGTGATCGTGGATGCCAGACAGTGCCTTGTCTTTCAGACTCAGAGGTAAAACATACTGAGACCTCCTCTGCTTGGACACTTGGTCCTTTGTCACCCTGTACAAGACACCATCATTGACTTCCAACTTCTCCCACTGTTTCAACAGCCTGAGGACCTTCTGGTCAGCACCATGCCTCTTACGCCTCGATGGCCGCTTCCGAACAGCGACAAAGGGCAACACCTTGGAGATGCAGGGGTCCTGCTCCTGACTCAACCTGAGCTCCTCGGTGGATAACATTGGCAGTGTATCCTGACCACCCGACAGAAGCTGAACGTGCTGGACCAAACTGAGTGCTGTGAATACTGATGCATCAGGCCAGTCACATTTGGCTTGACAAAAAGCCTTGACCTCAGCTGCATCACAAGCAAACCCAGATCGCGCACTACTCACTGTTTGGGACTGGCAACTGAGTCTGAAAACATCCTGCACAGAGTCCCCCTCAACCCCGTCGGCTTCCTGAACAAGGGCCGGGTAGGGCTCCCTAAGTAGCCTCTGACTGACGGGCTTGGAAAAAGGGTCGCGACTCAAGGCATCCGCCACCACGTTTTTCTTCCCTGGCAGGTGTTTGAGATCGAATGTGTAAGACGCCAACTTAGACACCCAGCTGATCTCACACGCGTCAAGCTTCGGCTTCGTTAGGAGATAAGTCAGCGGATTATTATCTGTCCAAACGGTGAAGCTTTGACCCTTCAGCCAGTGGCTGAACTTTTCACAAACACTCCACTTCAGCACCATGAACTCCAGTCTATGAGCTGGATACTTCCGCTGTGAGGCACTGAGGGACTTGCTCGCAAAACCAACAGGTCTGGCCTTGGACTCTCCTCGGGGCACTTGAGACAGCACCGCGCCGAGTCCGTCCAAAGACACATCGACCGACAAAATGAAAGGCACCTCAAAGTCTGGATGGGCAAGCACCACACACTCCAGTAACATCGTCTTCAACAGATCAAATGCTTCCCCACATTCCGCCGTCCAGTCTGCGGAGGTAAGCTTACGGAAGCTGCCATGGGGATTCTTATCCTTAGCTGACCTCCCCCTCCTCTTTTGTCCAGCTGTAAGGGCGAACAGGGGCTTAGCCACGGAGGAGCAGTTCGGGAGGAAATGCTGGTAGTAAAATACCATACCAAGGAAAGATTTGATCCTACGAACAGAAGGCGTGCACCCAACACCTTCCATGAGATCCTGCACTGTCATGTTGGAGATGACCTCTACTTTGGAGGGATCGACAGACACACCTCCGCCATCAACCACGTGGCCCAAAAACCGCACCTGCTTCTGCAGCAGATGACATTTTTTTGGAGCCAGTTTCAAGTTGTTCTCCCTCAACCTCTGAAACACAGTGCGGAGCCTCGACAGAGCCTCAACCTCTGACGGCGCGAAGACAAGAAGATCATCAAGATAGCACAAGAGCTTCGTGAAGTTCAGATCCCCAAAGATCCCAATCATCATTCTCATGAAGGCTGCAGGGCTATTACAAAGGCCCTGCGGCATGCGATTGTATTCATGCAACCCAAGGGGAGTCGTGAAAGCAGTGTACTTCTTGTCATCTTCATGCATTGGGATGTTGAAGAAGCCAGAGGTGAGGTCCATCGTACTAAAGAGGCAGTTACCACCCAGCGCGGCAAGACAGTCCGACTGGTGCGGCAAGGGATGAGCGTCTTTCAAGGTCCGAGCATTCAGCCATCTGAAATCAGTGCAGATCCGAAGCCCGCCATCCTTCTTCCATACCATAACCAGTGGTGAAGCGTATGCGCTCGAGGACTTCTGGATAATCCCTTTCTCCTCCATATCAGTGAGAACCTGTCTCAACTTCTGATAGTGGGCTGGGGGAACCCTCCTGTAGGGCAAGTGAAAGGGGCACTCATCCACCAGATGGATGCGATGTGTGTATCCTGTGACCTCGCCACAGTCCAGAGAGTCCCTGGAGAAGATGTCATGGTACTCGGTGAGCAGCTGAGTGGGCTGGGACTTGCATGCCTCACTAACCTGACAGGAGCTGAGGTCAATGTCACTGAGTCCGAGCTCTGACAAACTCCTAGCCGACTGGACAGGGGGACAGGCACTACCTGTGGCATTGGACTCATGCCTCCCTGCAACTGATTGCAGTCCCTGGAAAACATTAAAGTCCTCAATCGCCAAGCATGGAAACACATCAGCCAACTTGCAGTTCCTTTTCAGCGTGATGGCTTTGTCAGACGGATTGACAACAGTCATGGGTACCCACCTATCACCCCAGAGCGGTGTGACAAGTCGACCTACTAGGACACCGCGTGGCATGGCCTTGGAGTCTGTCGGCTCCACAACAACAGTGCTTCCAGCTGACATAGGCACCTTAGCAGGAAGTCTGCCCCAGACTAAGTGCTCGTGCCTCGGTAAGAGTGTCACGGCCTGGGTGAGCTTAACAGTACCTATCTTCTCAGGAACTGCACCACCCCTCCAGCGCTCTACATTCGTGAACATGGACAAGAACTGTCCAACGTCAGGACTAGACGGATGTTTCTGTCTGGACGCGATGTCCCAGTACTCAGTACCACTCTTGAGTACATGGGCCACATGTTTAATGACATTTGTGCCGACTATCAGATCATCATGCTGACCGGGCACGACCAGAGTGGGTATGACAAAGGAAACACCATAAAGCTGCATGTTGAGGTCATAAAAACCATCAGGCCTAGTCTCCAGACCACCGCAGCCAATCAAGACAATGTTCTCTTCAGGCTGCTGCTTCTCAGGTAAAACACCCCCAGAGCGGAGCTTCTCTACTGCATTTTCACTGATACTGCATGACATAGAGCCCGTATCCAACGTGCCATTAAGCTGCACACTCTGGTTGACAAGAACAGGAGCATAGAACAAGTCACTGAAAGCCTGAATCCTCTGTGTCGCCTGAATGACCATACGAAAACCCTGAGGTGCTTTGGCACACTTGTCTTCATACAAGTGAGCCAGGTCGGAGACATCAGTGAGGGATACATCTACTTTACCCACACCATCCCTCTCTAGGTGTGGGTTTAGTAGTTTAACGGACGAGACTGATGACCAGCTCTTCCACCAGGCTGAGAACGGAGCTGGTTGGGCGGCTGAGGGTGAGGACAGTCCCTCTTCCAATGACCAGGAGACAAACAGTTTATACATCGGTTCTCCTGGCTGCAGTGGGAAAATGTGGAGTGATCCGGAGACTTACAAACCCTGCACAACCGCTGCAGTGTGTCTGGCACCTGCCCTGCGGCGCTAGCTGGCGGTTGAGTCTGCGTCGGTGTCCGGACTGCAGCGCTAACTGGAACCTGAGTCTGCACTGTGACCAAACGGTCTAGCAAGCTCACCAAACTCCTCATATAGTCATCACCGCCAGAGACAGGTGCAGGAGATGGTGTAGGAGACCTTGCACAAAATAGTGTCGGAGATGACGCATGAGCCGGGACGGGAGATGGCACCACCGGCACGGTCGTGTTCAAGTCGGGAGCCACGTCGACTACAGGAACATGAACCTGTGAATGGAACCTACGCTCTACCGCACCTGCTTCACGTTGTCCACCTGCAGCAACACGGGACTTCCTCTCCAGCATGTGCTCATCAAGCCTCTCCTGGATCTCGCTAGCAGACCATTTCCCTGCGGACTTGAACTTAAAAACATTGGCAAGAGACTGATCTGGACAGTGTTTGATAAACATCATGCTTACCTCGTGGCTTGGCTCTTCAATACTACGGCCCTGCCACTTCAAGCATTCGTCAGCCACCTCCACTGTCTTATTAAGCCTAATCCAATACTCCATAGCGTCCTCACCTGGCTTGGGCAGCGTACTGTAAAAGTCCGCCAGGGGCATGCTCGAGTATGTGAGGTCACTAAAGTGTTGCTTCAGTACATCAAAAATAATGTGGGGGTTCGCTATGTGGTCGACAGATGTGTTGTGCAGCTTTATCCTCACCATGTCCCCTGCTTTCCCCATAAGCTTAGCTAGAATCTCATGTGACTGCTCACTAGCTGGAATGGCTCGCTTCCTCAAATACAAAGTCATAAGGCTCTCCCACTCATGAACTGTCAACTTATCAGAGCTATCGCCCCTGAAAATAGGAGGCTCCCTAGCGTCTGTCTGCATTACTACTCTAACACTAGGCACTGTCTCCGAACGCTGTTCAGCAGACCTAGCACTGTCTGTGTGTGTGTTTCTAAGCATTTGTGTTTCCTGCAGCTTAGCAGTGATTGACTCTCCTATCTCCTCTGCTAACTGAGTAATGAGCGTGGCTAACTCACCCACTGGCTGCTCGCTGTTACCTAGCACAGCCCCTTCGCTGATACCTGGCCTGGCCCGTTCTACGTAGCGTGTGGAGGTCAACTGAGGAGTGCCAAATGTGGTCGGGTCTCTAGGTCCTGGTGCTCTGGTGTCTGGTTCCCCGCCCTCTAAGAGCCCAGAAAATAAATAAATAAATAAAACCTTTGTGTGCTGATTCTGTTGTAAGTGCAGTGATTGTTAATTGTGTGTCTCAGCAGTGCAAAGAGGTCCTGTATGTTGCTCCTCCTGGCAGTTTCCCTATTGGCTGATAACGATTTATTTTCAAAAATGTATCAAAAGTTGTGTTGTCATTCCCCTCCCCCATGAGTTAGTATAGCCTATGGTGAAGACGTGCAATTCGGTTCTACTAACCAAAAAAATGTCTGGAAACAAATCTGGTTGTAAGAAAAGAAAATTACAGAAATGTAAGGTAGAAAATACAAAAAAAGAGGCAGAAAACGCAAAGAAGGTATACGGTGCTTGGCTTAACGTTCGGGCAGCAGAACACTTGGAGGATACTGTGAATAGCAATGAAGCTAGCACATCCACCACATGTGCTAACTCAGCAGCAGAGGATACCAGAGCAGACAGCGACCGTGGCTCACCCCACACACAGCTGTGTGGTGTATGCGTGCGTGCGTAGGCCTAGGCTTTATGGGTGTTGGTGGTTGTCACGGTCATGCATGTCTGGTTTTTTTGGGGGAGCCGGGGGCACGGTGAGCGATGGTTGCTCCCCGGCCCAGAATAGCATAGGACCGGCCCTGGTTCCACCTTTCCCATCAATCTCTTGGGGGGGGGACTAAAACAAAACAAAAATGGTCCGGCGGCCCAGTGGTTAGCGCTGTCGCCTCACAGCAACAAGGTCCTGGTTTTGAGCCCCGGGTTGTCCAATCTTGGGAGTCATCCCAGGTCGTCCTTTGTGTGGAGTTTGCATTTTCTCCCTGTGTCTGCGGTGGGTTTTCTCCAGGTGCTCCGGTTTCCCCCATCATCCAAAAGTTAATACTCCTGTCTATGCCCCTGACCGAGGCATGGCAAGACGAACTGGAGTTGGTCCCTGAGCGCTGCCCACTGCTCCTAGCTACGCAGGTAGGATGGGTTAAATGTGTTATCAGCTACTTGCCATCTTCCTTTCCACAGTTCTCTCTGTCTCACAGGGAGGGGGGGGGTGCAGGAATTGAGGACCCAAATGCAGCCACGGTATCATGGCCAATTGTTTCACCAGACTATCACAGAGGATTCAGATGCAAAGTACTTTGCAGTATTATCACACTTTACTAATGGTAAAGCATAACACACATCAAGCATAGTTACCTACGTAAGTGCGCGCCCTCTCTTGTATTTCCCCCTGCTTTATACTCTTCCTGAGCTACACCACAGTCAGATTATCAAGCAGAACGGCCTTGAGTCTGGCCACAAAGGGATGGTATGAGGTCTTATCTATCGCGCTCCCCTCCCATTCCTGTCTAGTTCCTTTCATAAGTAAATCTTTATAACGGTCCTTGCTGAGACATTCTTTTTTATGTATTTTCCCACTTTGTTGAGTTTGCTCATTTGCTCAGTACTTTTCCACTATGTGTAACCAATGTATTAATGTAATAACTTTATATTTCACCAATAATACATTTTCCCATTTTGTTCATGTGTTGTTGTTTCTTATGTATATAGGCTACTTGTTTCGGTATATTTCTTTTGGGGAGCTCTTTATTTTATTAATGGTAAAATGTTTTGGCTGTCTTGTACCTTTCCATTGGGAAGACTTTGTAGTGATCTTTGAACAAAATGTATAAGTCTCATTTTTCCTATGCATTTGCTTTTTGAATTGGTACTGAGAAAAAGAAAAGCCAAGTGATGGCGGCCCGGTGGTGCAGTGGTTAGCGTGGTCACCTCACAGCAAGAAGGTCCTGGGTTCAAACCCCAGGGTTGTCCAACCTTAGGGGTCATCTCAGGTTGTCCTCTGTATGGAGTTTGCATGTTCTCCCTGTGTCTGCGTGGGTTTCCTCCGGGTGCCCTGGTTTCCTCCCAGAGTCCAAAGACATGTAGGTCAGGTGAATCAGCCGCACTAAATTGTCCCTAGGTGTGAATGTGTGCATGAGTGTGTGCACCCGTGCACTTTTCCTGTTCATCTCACACGTATGGTAGAACAAAACCGTCTCTCAGCAGTGGAGGGATGCTAACATCATCTCCATATATAAAGGCAAAGGAGACAAGTCCCTCTGTGGCAACAGCCGTGGCATTTCACTACTGGCTGTTGCTGGAAAAGCCCTGGCCAAACTCATGTTACACAGGCTGATAAAAACTTCTCAGAGGAGCTGTTGCCTGAGTCACAGTGTGGGTTCAGGAGGAATAGGAGTACTGTGGACACGGTGTTCACAGCACGGCAACTCCAAGAGAAGTGTAGGAAGCAACACCAGGACCTCTTCACAGCCTTCATCGAGCTGTCAAAGGCTTTCGACACAGTCAACAGGGACATCCTATGGAATGTCCTCCTGAAGTTTGGCTGCCCATGAAAGTTTGTCAACATCCTTCAACAATTTCATGTGGGGATGATGGCACGTGTGACCATTGGAGGCCAGGAATCCGAGCCCTTCAGGGTGTGCACCGGGGTACGTCAGGGGTGCATCCTTGCTCCAGTTCTTTTTAACATCTTCTTCCTGTGTGTGACATTGCTGCTCCACAAGGAAATCAGGAAGGACAGTGGGGTTACAGTGGACTTCAGACTAGACGGAAATCTATTTAACATCCGTAGGCTCCAAGCGGTCACAAAATTACATCTGAGCACATCATTGAGCTACAGTACGCAGATGACTGTGCAGTTGTGGCTCACACATCGGAGGCACTGCAAGCTACCCTTGCAGCTGCTGCAAGGGCGTATGGGAGGCTGGGGCTCTCTATAAACGCAGCAAAGACTGAAGTAGTATGCCAGTGGGCATCTACTCCTCCATCTCATTCACCAACTTTCACCATCTCCGACAAACCACTTGCAACAGTGGAATCCTTCAAATACCTGGCCAGCTTCCTCTCTGACAACTGCAGCATCGACAGGGAGATACAAAACCGGATTAAACAAGCATCATCCTCTTTTGGAAGACTTAGGAGAAGGGTCTTTCAAAACAAAGACCTCAACCTCCACACCGAAATATCTGTCTACTTGGCAGTTGTCATCACGACTCTCCTCTACAACTGTGAGGTGTGGACCCTGCACAGCTGCCACCTCGGGACGCTTGAGGCCTTCCACATCAGATGCCTACAATGCATCCTGAGGATAACCTGGCATGACTGAGTGCCCCATACTAAAATACTCCGGAAGACCAACTGCATCAGCATGGAGGCTACCATCACCCAGCACCAGCTTCGCTGTCTCAGTCACGTCATCAGGATGCCGAAAGAGCGCTTACCACATAAAGTGCTGTATGGCCAGCTACATCTTGGCTGCTGCTTGGCAGAGGGCCAAAAAAATGATACAAAGACCAACTGAAGACCATCATAAAAAAGTGCGGCCTGAACCTGAGTCAGCTGGAGGACACTGCTGCCCAATGCTCCAACTGGCGGCAGCTCTGTCAACAAGGGGTGCAAAAGCTCGAGGAGGACCGAGGTGATCGACAGACCAGGGGAAATCTAAAGAGACATGAAGCCAGTACCACACCTACACCCCCAGTCAGTGATCTCTCCTGTTCTGTCTGTGGCAGACAGTGTGGATCATGGATTGGGCTTTACAGCCATAAGAAGACTCACAAGTAACAGAGGCAGGATTGGTATCGTCGGACACGACGGACAACCTTAAGCAAGTAAAGTAAGTGTGTGTGTGTGTGTGTGTGTGTGTGTGTGTGTGTGTGTGTGTGTGTGTGTGTGTGTGTGTGTGGGCCCTGTGATGGTCTGGCAGCTTGTCCAGGGTATCTCCTCGCCTGCTGCCCAATGACTGCTGGAATAGGGTCCAGCATCCCCGCGACCGTGATTCAGATAAGCGACTTGGATAATGGATGGATGGATGTTTTGGTTGTGTGAACTCTGACATTTTGGTGATGCTACTTTCTGTGAATTTCCACTATTTTCCTCAGTCAGCTTGGAGCCTTCCTGGGGAGAAGTGTGCATGTTGACACCTGGTCTTATGAAGTTGCTGTACATTAAATATTGTGTTTCACACAGCCTGATTCTACACTGTCTGTGTGAGAATAAATCCCCCTGGCTGGCAAGGCAGCAGTTGTCCCCGTCTCATTCTTCATCATCCGCAATCACAACACAGAGTTTCTATCAAACGAGGTGTCAGGCCAGACCGGTTACATATGCATTGGTTATGTTTGTTTAAACAACATGAAAACTGTAGCTGAGTTTTTAAAAATGGTACAAATGCTGTATAATATTTTGTCTGGGTCTGTTATGCATATGATATTATTATGAAAACGCAGAAAGAACTTGAACCAAAAGCGCAGCTGTAGAGCTTAAAAAGTTATCTGACACACGCTGGGTATGCCAGTATTCTGCACTCTGTGCCATCAAGAAAGCTCTTCCATCCGTCCGAGCTACCCTGCTAGACATGACTGACCAGTCGAACCCAAGCAGGAAGGCCGAGGCAAAAGCTATACGTGCTATCGTAGACGAGCAGTTTGTCCTACATCTGGCTCTCTTTGAAGATCTATTCAGAGGGACTAAATTCATGTCTGATCAGCTGCAGACACCCAATCTTGATCTAGCTTCGGACGTCTGGCCCAGTCCGTAATCCCTACCATCTCCAAAAAACACATTCATGAGAAGATACTAGAGAGCGAGCAGGGGACCTGTGTCTGAAGGCTGGCATCACTGCACAGAGCCCACCACAAGACAAGAAAGACAGGCCCAACCACCTCGACACTTGGAGGGGTTGTGTAGTCGAGGCTTGAAGAGGATTTATAGGTTTCATTTAATGTATTGTATGATACATATAGTATATAAGTTCTAATCTTCTTTCTTCTCTTTTTCTCTTCATACACACATACATAGACACATACAGACATACATACACACATACACATAGGTTACACATCCTGCACCAGCAGGGTTCACAGGCACACTCATGCACACGCATACACATGCACACGTACATACATGTACACTACCGTTCAAAAGTTTGGGATCACATTGAAATGTCCATATTTTTGAAGGAAAAGCACTGTACTTTTCAATGAAGATAACTTTAAACTAGTCTTAACTTTAAAGAAATACACTCTATACATTGCTAATGTGGTAAATGACTATTCTAGCTGCAAATGTCTGGTTTTTGGTGCAATATCTACATAGGTGTATAGAGGCCCATTTCAAGCAACTATCACTCCAGTGTTCTAATGGTACAATGTGTTTGCTCATTGGCTCAGAAGGCTAATTGATGATTAGAAAACCCTTGTGCAATCATGTTCACACATCTGAAAACAGTTTAGCTCGGTACAGAAGCTACAAAACTGACCTTCCTTAGAGCAGATTGAGTTTCTGGAGCATCACATTTGTGGGGTCAATTAAACGCTCAAAATGGCCAGAAAAAGAGAACTTTCATCTGAAACTCGACAGTCTATTCTTGTTCTTAGAAATGAAGGCTATTCCATGCGAGAAATTGCAAAGAAATTGAAGATTTCCTACACCGGTGTGTACTACTCCCTTCAGAGGACAGCACAAACAGGCTCTAACCAGAGTAGAAAAAGAAGTGGGAGGCCGCGTTGCACAACTGAGCAAGAAGATAAGTACATTAGAGTCTCTAGTTTGAGAAACAGACGCCTCACAGGTCCCCAACTGGCATCTTCATTAAATAGTACCCGCAAAACACCAGTGTCAACATCTACAGTGAAGAGGCGGCTGCGGGATTCTGGGCTTCAGGGCAGAGTGGCAAAGAAAAAGCCATATCTGAGACTGACCAATAAAAGAAAAAGATTAAGATGGGCAAAAGAACACAGACATTGGACAGAGGAAGACTGGAAAAAAGTGTTGTGGACGGATGAATCCAAGTTTGAGGTGTTTGGATCACAAAGAAGAACGTTTGTGAGACGCAGAACAAATGAAAAGATGCTGGAAGAATGCCTGACGCCATCTGTTAAGCATGGTGGAGGTAATGTGATGGTCTGGGGTTGCTTTGGTGCTGGTAAGGTGGGAGATTTGTACAGGGTAAAAGGGATTCTGAATAAGGAAGGCTATCACTCCATTTTGCAACGCCATGCCATACCCAGTGGACAGCGCTTGATTGGAGCCAATTTCATCCTACAACAGGACAATGACCCTAAACACACCTCCAAATTGTGCAAGAACTATTTAGAGCAGAAGCAGGCAGCTGGTATTCTATCGGTAATGGAGTGGCCAGCGCAGTTACCAGATCTGAACCCCATTGAGCTGTTGTGGGAGCAGCTTGACCGTATGGTACGCAAGAAGTGCCCATCCAACCAATCCAACTTGTGGGAGCTGCTTCTGGAAGCGTGGGGTGCAATTTCTCCAGATTACCTCAACAAATTAACAGCTAGAATGCCAAAGGTCTGCAATGCTGTAATTGCTGCAAATGGAGGATTCTTTGACGAAAGCAAAGTTTGATGTAAAAAAAATCTTATTTCAAATACAAATCATTATTTCTAACCTTGTCAATGTCTTGACTCTATTTTCTATTCATTTCACAACATATGGTGGTGAATAAGGGTGACTTTTCATGGAAAACACAAAATTGTTTGGGTGATCCCAAACTTTTGAACGGTAGTGTATATTTACATGCACTACATGTACACTACAATACACACTGTGTTGGACCCTTGGAAGGTTCTAGATTACTTTGGGTTACATGTGTAACCTATGTGTATGTGTGTATGTATGTCTGTATGTGTCTATGTATGTGTGTATGAAGAGAAAACGAGAAGACAGAAGATTAGCACTTAGAAATGAAACCTAAAAATCCTCTTCAGGCTCCAATAGAGAGAAGGTATGACACCATGGATGACATGCGAAAGTACTCGTTCTATCCTGTTATTGACAGAGACACTTTCCAATAGAAGCAAATGATGTGTGACAGCCCTCAGCCCGAAACACACATCTTTTCTTAACAAACAAGCTACTTTGCCAATGTCCCGGTATTATGAAATCGATGAAGAGAACTTGGCTGCAGAGGTCCACCAGCTCCGCCGGCTGCTCCAAAGAAAAGAGCAAGGACACACCAATAACTGCACCATGGAGTTCCTGTCACTTATGAGCCCATACAAGGATGCCTTCGCGGACTTGTATAAATTGATATGCATATCAGTTACTTCCTGTGTCATCAGCAAGCTGCGAACGGAGTTTCTCTTGCCTCTGGCGTTTAAAAAGGTACCTGAGGAACAGCGGTAGGGACACCCAGAACAGTAACCTGGCATTGTTGGCCATAAATAAACACCAGGGGGACAAAAGATCTGGACACAAATGACATCATTGATACCTGTGCCAACAATCACAATCACAATCATGCGTTGTTCTTCTATGAAGACGTCTAATGGTGTGACAGTTTTATAATGGCGCTGTATTACTAGGCCAAGTAGTGCGATATATTGCCATATAACAGTTGTCATGCTTCACCATTATTCTTTATCTATATTCTGTAAGTTATTCTTTATTCTATGAGCTGTGCACCCATTGCTTACCAGGGAGCCAGCAGCATTGTTGTATACCTGGAGATGTATGTTATGCTAGGCATCTAACGGTTTGTTGTGGTTTTTAGGATGTCCGAGAGAAATAGCAGTCGCAGTGCGTTGTCTCGCATTTGTACAGTTTTGATTTTGATCTGAATCGAGGTTGGATACGCTGGTTTTAGATCAACAGCAGTGCATGAGGTTTCTGCCGCTGACTCGTGCTGTGTGTTTGTGTTTGTGTGTGTACATATAGTGTGTGTGCACGCTTTTTGGAGCTTGAGTAGGATTCCGTCGTACTTTTGTGTTGCCCAGTGTGTGTATTAGCCACTCTTAACATGCGTGATTGCATTTGGTTGTGTGTGCATAAACTGGTATATTCAAGATTCTGTAGCACCCCCCAATTAATAGTCAAGCTCCCACCCGGCACCCCCAATAAAAATCCGCTGGCGCGGCCAATGCTACTGCTTCTGATAATGCAGCTGCTACTACTAGTACTACTAGTACTACTACTGTTGCTACCACTGCTCTTTTACAAAACAACCCAGGAGCGCTAACACGTCAGGCCAGGGCTCCGCAGTCTACACCCATCTACAGGCTGGTGGCCACTGTTTCAGGGATGAGGATGTGTACATCCCTGATAGGTGAAGAACGCTGGTTTGAACCGGGAGTCAAAGCGACCATCGACCATCCCTGAAATGGGTGGTGGGTGGGGGTGGGGGTGGAATAGGAGTACTTCTGTTACCATCTTACAATGATGTGATTGCAACTATTCCCAAATCCTCTGTGAGTAGTACACATGGCCATTGAAACTCTAGTTAATGGTCACATCTATTTGCATATGAAACCAACCGTTGGTTTTGGTCGTTATGCCACTGTATTCTCCAAGAGATACCGGAAATGTAAAAAGAATTTGGAGTAGTACACATCGGAGTCGTAATTTTAATGTAATAAACCTTTAAAGGGATAGTAAATCTTTTTTTTAACATATTTTAATCTGAAAACATGTTGTATGGCACTAGGACGGCAGAAATAACGGCACGTATGATGTATTCTACAAAAATAGACTGCATCATACAACCACTTTGAGGAAGAAAATCTGTTTGTTTTTCTTACGTCAAGATAAACCCCGGTGCATTGCTTTACTTGGGCATCAAAGATGGTGAGACCCATGTGACCTAGGTGGCGGATGTGGGTTCCAGCATGTTAGACCAATGAAATATGAGTCATGGCGACACTCAGGCATTACAGTAAAGTCCCTGGGGAGGCTTGTGAGAAGCTGGGGCGAGGTGTTCTGCTAGTATAACACTGCCACCTTTAGCTCCCCCACACCGCCATCACTGCCCTCTTCCTTCACACCCCTTTTTATTTTACCCTTTCGAATATGAGTGGGCAGAGACAGGCTAGAAACAAGAAGAAGAAAGCCGCTTTATTTTGTCACTGTACAGTTGTCTGGTTACAATGAATGTGTTCTCTGCATTTAACCCATCCTATTGTGTAGGAGCAGTGGGGTGCTGCAGCACCTGGGGACCGACTCCAGTTATTTTTCCTATTGCCTTGCTCAGGGACACAGGCAGGTGTATTGACCCTAACATGCATGTCTTTTTGATGGTGGGAGGAAACCGAAGCACCCAGTGAAAACAAACACAGACACGGGGAGAACATGAAAACGCCACACAGAAAGGACGTAGGATGGCCTGGGGTTCGAACCCAGGACCTTCTTGCTGTGAGGCAACAGTGCTAACCACTGTGCCACCTACTAATCACAACTAACAAACAATAGTGATGTTTTAAAATGTGGAGCAGCTAAGATAATAGAATAGGGAGAGTTTGCTTAAAATCAAAGATAAAAATTTGTTTTTACAATTCTGCTTCAGAAAAAGCTAATTATACCTAGAAGATAACACTTAAACTGATGAGTGCATTTCAAATGTTTGACTCTTTCCCATATCCCCTAGATATCTCATTTGAGAATCCCAAATATGAGATTGTGTATAGATCCAGAATATAATCCAGTGAGTCAATTAATTCTTTATCTTTAGAGCCAGAATATATATATATATATATATAGTGTTTTTTTCCGAAACCGTCAATGGTGTTATGAGTGCTCAACTAATGAGGGGCGGAATATCAACACAGATACAGGAAAAAAAGTTTCCATGCATTGCAGTACAGGCCTGTTTCCTGCGTTGTGCACTCATCAGCTGCTAATGCGGTTAAACAAAGAATCATATATATATATATATATATATATATATATATATATATATATATATATACATATATATGTGTGTGTGTGTGTGTATGTGTATATATATATGTGTGTGTATGTGTATACATATATAAATAAATACATACACACACACACACACACACACACACACACACATGAAATTGACTGTATAAATCGATCCAGAAAATTTGTTATAAGACATGATGAAAAGAGCAAAGATCTCAAATATGGGGATCTCAGCGATCAGCTTCATGTTCCTGTTTTGAGTGTCTCTTCAAGTGTGTGTGTGTGTGTGTGTGTGTGTGTACTCTTACCTCGAAATTCCGTGCGAGTGTCCGAGCTTTAGCTACTAGACGACTTCAGTACAACAAGTAACGAGATGACACTTGAAAAAAATTATACTCGGACGTTGGTATTTATTAAAAAGAAACCGAGGCTTGCTTGAGTCTTATTCGGTTGGATTCTACATAAAGTCACACAAAACTAAATTACAAACGGCAAACGAGCAATGCAACAGCCTATACTTTCTCTTTCCCTCTGAATTTGGAGCAGGGATTTTCCAGCAGGGTGTTTTCGGTTTTTTTGTTGTTGTTTTTTTCCCCTCCTGTGAATATTCTTCGCTCTTCGTTCTACAAGAATGTGATAAAGTCACGCCTTCAGATGTTCAGAACGTCCTGCCGCGTTCAAACCCTGAGCCCCAGAAACGGTGGCCACAAGCGGGACTGAGAGGGGGAGATAAAACTGCCGTTTAAAGGAAGCGGTGCGGATGACACCGACCACAGCCTGACGAATTGTGGTCAGCATCCGCCCCCCTGATCTGCGTCTTGAGAAGACCGAACCAGACTCAAGAGATGTTCCTCCTCCTCCTCCTCCTTCTTCTTCTTCTTCTTCTTCTTCTTCTTCTTCTTCTTCTAATTTTAACCACGTCAAATCCCGCTATGAGCAGTTTATATTTCAACACATGCAAAGATTATTAACCCAAAGAGCGCTGAAATGATTCGTATGTAACATTTTGTAAACTGTTCTCTCTAAACGCTCCCAATCCAAAACTCCTGAGGTGAGATTTAATCAGACAGTTTAACAAAAACCCGTTGGTATGAAAGATACATTTGATGGGGTACCTTCAAATGTTCCATCCTTCCGGCTGTGGACTGGTCTCAAACTGGAGTTACGCTTAACTCCAGCAGCCCCAGGTTTAGTCACAAAACCATGGAGATGATTCAGCTTTGGTGAACTTCAGTGGATTGATGAAGCTCGCTTTGTGCATTTCGGTTAATATGTGAAACAGACGAGGGGTTTTTATGGAGCTGCTGCTACTGTAGATTTATAAGAGACAGCGATAAAAAGAGGCTGCGTTCACAACCTGTTTGAGCGACTACCCATCTAAACCCACCAGGGGGCGATGTAAACTAATTTTTTGGTTGTCTGGTTTTCTGCGATAGTAAAATGATGTTCAGATTTTTGTCCATCGACTCAAGCATTCTGTTTCTGTCCTCAAGCCACTCCGTGTTTTTATTCTCACGGGACGTCATATTTCTCTGTGAATTATCCTGCATTCCGCAACCTCATCCGGTGCATTACATTGTCCTTCCTCCATACGCGGACGGATTTATATGATGCGGGGCAGATTTATGAGTTCTGAGAAGCCTTTCCTCGGTTTCTTTCTTCTCTACGATTTATTCACAATATGACACTATTTGCAATGTTGAGCCCCCGAGCCCCACGGGGAGTTCAGGAACATCAGTTGTATTGTGTC